>NW_026652289.1:80266213-80391945 GCF_009828535.3 Hylobates moloch | reverse complement strand
TTCCTGAAGGGCATGAGCCTGGTTCCTTTGGAAACTGTCTCTGAGATCATGTAATGTGAGCTGAGAGTTCAGCCCCTGCCCCCTGGGATACTTATGTGTCACAGACAAACTCAAACCCAAGAACGGATCACAGAGCAAGTGAAACTACACTGGCATTCCCCCAGCTATCTATGATAAAAACAAAACTATACTTCTGGAAGAATCAGAGCAACTCCATGAGATTAAATACTTTCTAACTTTTCCATGACAGATATTCTTGAGACACACACAGAATTTCAATTCTACATTTTTATAAGACGATAAATGGCCTGTTAAAAAATATTCTATGGTAAGAATTTGGGCTACCATTTTTATTGTTTTATTAGAATTTTGTTAACAATAAAATGGTGGCCAAAATGCTACCTTGCAAGTGATCTTACTTAGCTCAAGGTTTAGGGATGTCAAAAAGCATCTCTCCTCACAAAGTGGCTAATTTCGGGATTCGTGTGTGCTACTATTAGAAAATGATGGTTTGTGTCCTTATGCCACACTTCCCTGATCCTTAAAGTCACTGTAGACAGCGTGGGACCAACTAGCCTTTCCGAGCCCTGATCACAGTTAATCCATGCCAATGAACTTGGGTCTTGACCAGAGTATCTAATACTATCTATCTTTTCCTCATTCCAGGTTCTTTCTGATGTATTTGATTAATAAAGATGAAACAGAGCACACGGGTCAGGTAAGAAATAAAATGCCTTCAATTCAGAATCATACACCCGTGTTAGATCTCCCTTTCCTAAATCTTGAGACTTAGTAGGGCATAGGTTATCTGAAATAGATAGATGGCCCCATTAATCCCGTGTATGCATTTTTCCATCACCTTTTTGTGACTTAGTAAGAAGCCAAAGTCCTCCTGGTTATCCTTCCCAACAAGCACTGACATTTTCTAAACGCTTATAGCTACTGCTTCAGACTAGAAGAGCTGGAGGTGAGGAGAACATTATGGAGAAAAAGACAATGAGAAATGGAGTGGGTGGCTGTAACAAAGAGCAGAAAAATTAGAGTACAACAGAGTGAGAGACAGGCTAAGAACAATAAAGACCTCATGTGTGGGTGACACAGGAGCCTGCAGGTGTGCATGTGAGAGGATGAGTGAAAGGATGTGTCAAATTTTGTGACTAAATGTGAAAAAGAAACAGAAAGGTAGAGAGCAAGGGAGGAAAAAGTCAGTTATCAAATATTCAAACATCATTGGCTTTGTAGGAAAACTTTACAGCTCACTCACTCAAAGGGAGAGGTACCTGGTTTCCAGCTCTGGATTTAGCAGGCAATAAACGTTCCCTCATGCATTCCTCCGTCTTCCACCAGCGGCATGGAATCAGCTTATTGCTAAATCTTTAAGTATGTTTAGTGGCAAACATTGATTGGTTTCCGTTTCGCTTGGGGCAGAGGGGGATTTTTCTCCTTCCCTGCCAGCATGTGTCAGGGAGACATGGCTTCTTGCTTCCCAAACAAACAGCCTGTGCTGGGAATAGAGCAAGAATGAATGTGCAGGTTTGGCCTCATATAAATTCACATCAGTCTTCCTAAAGGGAGCCACAAAGAACAAAAACAAACTGGGTTTTAGCTTTTACTGTGGTTTAAAAATAAGCACCCGTTGTTCACATGATTTCAGGAATCTTATGTCTGGAAGATGTACCAAGAAAGGTGTTGGGATTTCTTCCCAGCCGGTGACTGCTTTCGTAAACAATATGAAGATCAGCTTGGATAAATCTGAATGAAAGAAGCGCCACAATTCTGGACAGTCAACTTCCCATGAAATAAAGTCCTCCTTTTACAGTTCTGCAACATATCTGAAATGTGACATTTTCTAAATGCCTCCCTTAAAAAAAAAAAACCGTTTGCTGAAAATCTGTGCTATTTTGAAATTGATTTGGCTTTTTGTGCCTAATGGACATACACTGTGGGAGAGAACCTGTCAAAATGTTGAAGAAGGAAGGCGAAGAATCAAGTAGTCTCTAGGCAAATGGCCTTCAAGTTTTCCAGTTCTGAGCTAACTAACTAGTTTGTTGGGATGGAAGCATGAAGGAAAGGGCTAGAGAAGTATGAAGTCTCGAATGTGTCATACCTGAAATTTTAAACACTGGAATGTCATCATGGTATCCAATTTGTGACTCATCCAAAAGATAATAACTGCAGTCTAATTTTTCCCATGGTACTTGCTAGTGACTGTATCCAGAAAAGCTTTAAGCAGTTAAAGAAACAGAAAAAAACCGACACTTTGTCGACACTGAAATATCGATTAAGTGCCTTAAAACCTCTTTAGATATAGCTATGCAAGTTTTTTATGTTTGTGTTCCAGGACAGTTCCATGCATTAGTTGTGATCTTCTGTCTTACTTTATGAAACTGCACTTGAAGGTGAAACTGCACTTGAAGGTTATTCATACAAGTTTTTTTAGTAACAGCTGTCAGTCAACTGCTGTTATTAGAAGAAAAGTACTGTACTGAAACTTCAGAAAAAATCTCAACCTTATGCCAAAATGGAGTAATGCTTTATGGTCCCTTGTAAGTAGTGGAGCTGCTCTGTTTAGGTGAATCTCCTCAAATACAATGAAGTGCCCACTGCAATAAAGTAATACGTACCAATACCTCCATGGTCTGGCCTCTTGGAATGTACCACTTCTGGTTGATTCTACAACCACTCTGTGACTGCTGGGAAAGGGGACATGAGACAAATTGCCCAGGGCCCCACACAAGAAAGGAAAGGAAAACTGGACAGACCAGCATTTTATTTTGGCCAAATGCATGCCTTGTTTGCATCTATTCTCTTAATCAGCAGCAGCACCTGCTATGCTGTAAACACTGCCTATGCTGTAAACACTGCAAGGAAGGAGGCTAGAAACAAGGGCCAGAGTCTATCTCCTGCCCTTAAGGAAATCTATTAGATTACTAAGCCAGAAAAACAAATGCAACAAGCTGCTTCAATGTATTCTTTCAGATGTCAAACACACACAGAGGTAGGCATTTACTGCTGTGAGCCATGAACACACTAGCTTGGGGCATGCTTGTAAACTGGCTGGTCCTGAAGGACAGACAGCCTTATGCCCACCTGCCCTTAGAAGGCAACCAAGATTTGCTTCAGGCACTTTTTTTCCCCTTTTTAGGAAATCATGCTGTCCAGCCAGTCTTCCAGCTCTTCCTCGGTAACAGTTTTGGAGGTACTTGGTTGCTCAGGTTCCATGTTCTTTTCTTCAGTCACAGATGGTTTTGCACAAACTGGGGAAATAAAAACAATGTTAACACCCGCAGATGAGTCCTAAAATTGAAGATATAATTCAGCCCTAATTATTACTTTCCTTACAACAAGGGGAAACATTCTCATTATCGTTACTCCCTAAGATGATACAGTAATACCTAAACAAAGCTGGGTAGGGATTTGCTCTTTATTCTGAAGTTGAACTTCACACCTCACTAGTTAGTTTTTTTTTAAAGACCAACAGCTCAGTTTCCTTTTTACTATTATTGCAGCAGTCCTGGAAAATTAAAGGATTTCAAATGCAATATATGCATGTGGCAATCACCTTGGGCCCCTCTACATCAGATGGGCCACCATCTCACAGGACATGCAGAAATCAGAATGTGGTGTTCTTTTGTCAAAATATAAGATTGAAATAACAAGAAAAAAGTATGAAGAGGTGGCCTGTCAGTCGATTAAAAGGGCCACTGCCCAAAAGCTGAAGGCTACAGGTATCTTAATGCCTTCTGATAGCGGAAATTCCATTTGGAGCCCCAGGTTTCTACTGCAGTCAGGCAGGTAGCAGCTTTGGAAGCTCGGTGTGTCACATGAGAGGAAGGTTGTCAGAAAGGTCAGCTCAGGGGGAAGCAGAGATGTGAGCACAGAAATAGATGTCAGTGGACAACACTGGATCGATGTCAGACACCCAGAGGGATGTGTGCGGATGTGATGCAGGCGGGGCTGTTCTTGAAAAAACACCAGAATCAAGATTCACGGGGAATAAAATGAAAGCCATACCTTCTTCCTCTTGGACCATCTCCCCATCTTCCTGGGATTTCAGGTCCTGAGACGTCTGATCTGGTAAGATGTTATCTCCCTCTTTTATAGGTGCATCTAAATTAAGCAACATATCTAGTTCTTCTTCCAGATGGTCTCCTGCTAACTGCAGTGGGGAAGTGGGTTTCTGAGAATCCCTTGAAGGACCCGGGCTTGGGTTGTCTTTGCCCAGCAACACAGGGCAGCCAGCAGCCACAGATTTCAGCTCAAAGATGGGCCCCCTTCCTCCAGGCCCCAAGGGCCCCTTTAACTGCATCCCTAATCCCTTGCCATCATCAGTTCTCTTTGGTTTCACCTGAGGAAGCTCTAAAGGAACTGTAGCCTGAAAGAGAAGTATAAAAACTGAGTTAAAAATGTGAGTCTTGCCATACTGGCTTAAGTAAATACATAGGAGGCTAAAGGAAGCCATCAAACTTTGTGACATAGGAAACTCAATTCAGATAGTTCACAAAGTGGCTCCTTTCCAGGCCCTGGTGGGGGCACCCTTCCTAATATCTGGGGTAAATGTGGGAGACCTCACTGAAACATGCCAGCACTGTGCCTCCCACTCTCTCTACCTCGACCATGTGCTAACTAGCTCAGATTTGGAATGAAAAGATCCATGTCTTCCTAGCCCTGGCCTGAAAACTGCCAGTACCATACATCTATTTGGCTTTACACTTAAATCTGTAATGAGACACGAACATCTGTAAAAAGTCACCAAGAAGTGGCCGGGCACAGTGGCTCACACCTGTAATCCCAGCACTTTGGGAGGCCGAGGCAGGCGGATCATGAGGTCAGGAGATTGAGACCATCCTGGCTAACATGGTGAAACCCCATCTCTACTAAAAAAAAAAAAAAAAAAAAAATTAGCCGGGAGTGGTGGAGACTACTCGGGAGGCTGAGGCAGGAGAATGGCGTGAACCCGGGAGGCAGAGCTTGCAGTGAGCCGAGATCTCGCCACTGCACTCGAGCCTGGGCGACAGAGCGAGACTCCGTCTCAAAAAAAAAAAGTCACCAAGAAGTAATTAGCAAATCAGATCTGTTCATTGTATTTAAGCACACTAATATAAAGGTGCAGTAACAACTTCACCAAGAAGAGTCTCTTACCAACATCAAGTAAAAAATGCCAGACACAAAAGAAAATACACTATTTGATTATATTTGTAAAAAGTTCAAAAGCTACAGTATTAGAAGTTAGGTGAGCGAGTGCCTTTTGGGGTGACATTGACGTGGAGTGTGTATGAATGGTGGCTTCTGAGGTGCTGACAATATTCTAAGTCTTTATCCGGATGCTCATTCCATGGTTATACTTACATGTGCACTTTTCTGAATTGATGTTATACTTTAATAGAAGTTACAAACTCCCCCAGTGATTGTAATATAAGGTTACAATCTAAGGCTGAGAATCACTGCTCTCGAGAGAAGGCTCCAGGGACTAGGCAAGGCCTCATAGTGGGCAGGTTCAGAAGTTCAACCTCTACTGGAGGTCCTGACCCCTTATTTTTACATAAACATCCTGAGCAGACATACAAGACGGTATGGCTTTATATACAAACAGGAATAAATATCCAGCAGAGTCAGTCAGTTGTACAGGGCAAAGCTGGGACATGGTCCTCTATTCTAATCTTAGAGTCATTTAATTGGTCTGGGGTGGGTGTCTGGCCTTGTTTTTGTTTGTTTTTAACTCCCCAGGTGATTCTAATGTGCAAACAAGGTAGAGAATACTGCGCTACAGCATGGGTGGGGGAGAAATGTTTTTAAGTGATTTAGCCAGGATTTCAATGTCACATAATTATTTTATACCTTTACTCTAATGCCCGCCACTGACATTACATCCTTCACTTCAAACGCTCACAACCACTTCCTCTCTGTCCTGACTCCTGAAGCCTTTATCTCAGCATTTCCCTGGTGAGTTCTGCTAAACATTCATCATATGAGATCAAGCCAAGCACTTCAGAACTTTGAACATCACTGGACATCAGCAGAAGAGCCACTAGTGCTCTCCCAAACACCCCCAAATGTTTCCAAAGAACCCCCAGGGCAACCCCCCATCAGAGGCAAATGTAATTCTTTCTAGTTCTCTACCCTGTCCCTAACTGTCCTCCATCCCTGAACTCTGCCTGCTGTCCCAAATTTTAGACTAGTAAATGCAATACAGCAAATGAGTGGGTAACCAATTCATTGCTATGCTCAAGCTTAGCATCACATTCACCCACAGAAGGAAGTTGATAATTTCAGTTGCCAGGATTCTACTTAAAATCAGTACGTCCCAGGGTTTCACTTTTTTTTTTTTTTTTGATCATGCCAGAATTTTGAAGTTCTTCATGGCATAATCTTCGGGCCTCCTCCCTCTCTTAGTTCATCAATTATCATCAATTATCACTTCATCCTGTTACCTCCTGAATTTGTATTTCTAGCCCTTGATGTAGAACTATAAAGTTCAGCATTCAGTTGACTATTATTTCCACATGGCACAAAGTCCAAAACTCACCCTTCCTGATCCTACCTACCACTGAGTTGCACAATCTACAAAGTCTTGAATTTTTTCTTGACCACTCTCTCCCAATTTCCAACATATCGTCAAATCCTGTTAATTGTACCTTTGAAGTACCTCAGTACAGCCCTCTTCTCTGCCATCTCCACCATCATTACTGTAGTCCAAGCTACAGTACTACTCACCTGCACCTGTACAACAGCCTCCCCATGTGCCTCCCTCACCTGCTCTGTGCATGTGTATGTGCACATGCAGACTTACCCCCACACATGCACTCCGATCCCACAGTCTTCTCTACTTGGCAGCCCCATCATTTTTATTAACGCAAAGCTGACTGGGTCTTTCTCATTTAAATTCCAGCTCAAATGTCCTTATGCTTTAGACCTCAGCTCATCTATCACTGCTTCAGAAAGCCATTCCTAACCACACCACACCAGAAACTGATTTACTCTAAGAGCACACTGTACTTCACAGGATGTATTACAATTTGTATATGTTTGTGTGACTACTTGATTAATATCCATCCTTCCCAACAGATTAAGTTACAGAAAGGCAGGAAAGACATCTGTCTGTTCACCACTGTGTCCCTAGTGCCGAATATAGAGCGTGATGCATAAATATTTTGAGTAAAATAGCCAGACTTTATATTTTACATTTCACTCAATTCCACTACATTTGATCCTTTAAAATGTTTCAAATATAAAATGTAAAAAAGTAACTTCAAAAAATTTTTGGATTCTCCTTTAAACTTTACAAAATGCTACCTTGATATGAAACCCTCAGTTTTATAAAGGGAAGCTGACACTGAGACATCCTGCTGAGAGAAGTGTTCCCCTCTTTTTCTCCTCCTGCCCTAATCCACCCGCTTCAAGAGGGCTTCGGGATTTTCACCTGGACCAGTTCAGCAGCAACGTTGAGTCGGAGGGAGAGAGGCAGCTCTTGAAGGGCTCGAACCAATAACTCACTATCCACGTAAAATGCTGAATTCTACATATATATAAAAAAGAAAATAAAATATCAGGTGATGATTATGACCTTTTGGAAATAAAAGAAGAAACTGTAAATAAATAATCCACTTGAGTTACATTTGGCTAGGAATAAGTCACACCATACATCACACTTGATGTGTTAGAGTTTCTGCATCTCCACATTATGATCAGTAAAACCAAAGCTACCTTCTTGAGTCACAGCTCACACTGTCAGAGCAACAACAGGGCAATGATCACCTTCCCATCAAGACTGTCCAGGCTGGGCGCAGTGGCTCATGCCCATAATCCCAGCACTTCAGGAGGCCGAGGCGGGTGGATCACCTGAGGTTAGGAGTTTGAGACCATCCTGGCCAACATGGTGAAACCTTGTTTCTACTGAAAATACAAAAAATTAACGGGGCATGGTGGCTGATGCCTGTAATCACAGCTACTTGGGAGGCTGAGGCAGGAGAATCACTTGAACCTGGGAGGCAGAGGCCGCGGTGAGCCGAGATTACGACACCGCACAACAGCCTGAGCAACGAGAGTGAAACTCCATCTCAAAAAAAAAAAAAAAAAAAGACTGTCCAGTAACCTGGAAACAGTGGAGGCTTTTGCAATGACTGACAAGCTGAAAGAAAAGCAAGCATTTAATGAAATCTAACCTGATCTCTTCCCTAAATTCAGACTGCTGGCCTCAGAAGAGGAAAGGGCTGTTTAGGCAGTGAGAAGGGACTGACAGGTGTTGCGAAGGTTTCAAACGAGCTGGTCTCCTCAAAAAAAAAAAAAAAAAAAAAAAAAAAAAAAAAAAAAAGCCACTTTGTAAGAAGGCTTTCTTTTTTGGTCACCAGTTTGCCCCATAAAGGGCTAAAGCTGAAGAAGGCCTTAGATATAAAGTTAGCTGCAGTGAATTGCTTTTAATACTAAACTGTGAATTTTTAAAATAGGTTTAATTGGAATAATAATAAATCCGCATTTTCTACACGTTTTAAACTATTCGGCGCATTATTTTTGCCTGGGTAACCCAGCTCACATGTCAGCCTAGTCAACCCTGGCAGCCACTCGCAGTTGAAGTAGAGGGCCTGGCCTACGACATCTGGCTGCAGACAGGAGCACACAACACCCACTAAGGATGCTATGAGGAGGGGTATAAAGAGAAAGGAGACACACCAGTGCTGGGAGAGGGGAGCCAGTCCTGACTGTAGGACAAAGCCTTTCTGTCCCCCTTCTCTGCCATCAGTATGCACAGGACCCTGTCTGTGTGGTGAGAATCTGCAAGCCTGAAGCTTCCTCTCTGGCCAGGAATCTTAGACTCTGAGTCTCCAGTATCTGTATGAAGGCACACTCTTTAGTAAGAAAAGAACCTGCTATATACTTCACTTTGCAGCTGAAAAACATACCCTTCAATGAGACCATTACATCCTCCCCAGAATCTACAGCAATTACTGTCCATATGAGCCTGGGGCCCAGAGACCATGTGTACATGGTATGGTGGAGTAATAAGCTGGGCAACTTTTAAAGATACAGGTTCACAGGCCTCACCCACAGAACTGGACTCTCTGGGTGGGGTGGGGGGAGCCGGGAATCTGTGCCTTTAAAAGCCAGGCCCTCAGGAACGGCCGCATATCACTCAGCAGCCAGCCGTTTGCTCAGCAGCCAGCATATCACTCAAGGAAGTCCTACTGGATAAGTCACCATGTCAACAGAAATTTAATGTGGAATTTAAAAAACATAGGTGATTTAAAAAATAATGAATCTGTTTGTTCACCCAGGGAAATTACCTTCCCACTCATCCTCTCGTTACATGGTATCCACCCTGCCCAAAGGAAAGGTGTGAGAATCCCACTTGTGGATCTAAGAGACCGACACCCCTGTGGTCATGGAGGCCAACACAGCTAGATCAGAGCACTGTGACCACTGGTCTGTGTCCATTCACCCTGCGTATCAGCCGCAGAGCAACGAACGCCAAGTCCAAGCCATGACGCCCGGTCCCTCTCCTGCCAGGATTCCCTTGAGGATTTTGGACCTGTCTCCCTATCAAATTCCCACTCCCTTTAACTGCAAAGACAAAACATATTTCTACTTTTCCTTTTTTTTTTTTTTGAGATGGAGTCTCTCTGTTGCCCAGGCTGGAGTGCAATGGCACGATCACGATCTCGGCTCACTGCAACCTCCACCTTCTTGGTTCAAGCGATTCTCCTGCCCCAGCCTCCCAAGTAGCTGGGATTACAGATGTGCACCACCACGCCCAGCTAATTTTTGTATTTTCAGTAGAGGTGGGGTTTCACCGTGTTGGCCAGGCTGGTCTCCAACTCCTGACCTCAAGTAATCCGCCCACCTCGGCCTCCCAAAGTGCTGGGATTATAGGCGTGATCCACTGCGCCGGCCCCTCTCTATTGTCTTGCGTCACTGGTCATACTGAGGACATGGGGATGGTATAAGGAACAACAACAAATTACATATATGTGTGTGTGTGTACATATATATAAAATATATAATATATATGCACTCAACATATATATGCACTCAATATGTAATATATAATACGTATTATATATTACATATAATTATATGTAGTATATATAACATATAATTATATGTAGTTTGTATATAACATATAATTATAATTATATGTAATTATATATACTACATATAATTATAATTATATGTAATTTATATTATAATTATATGTAATTTATATACTACATATAATTATATGTAATATATAATATATTAATATATATAATACATATAATTATAATTATATGTAATATATACTACATATAATTATATAATACGTATTATATATTATATATATCCAGTTTTTTCTCTTACATCAACAAGGAAGAAAATTTAGTGAGGAGTTAAGTCAGACAGGAAATCGTTTTGATGGTGAAATAAATTCAGTTTCAGACATGTCCTACCAACACCTCCAACTCGAACTGTTCAAAATCAAACTTAACTTCTGCTCTTATTTTTTCCATTCATGGCATCACCACTCACCTAGTTACTCAAGCTAGAAAGCATAGTGCCACTGCAAATCTTTCTTGTCCTTGTGTCTCACATCTGGCCAGTGACCACAGTTGACCCCATCCTCCACTCAAGTCCTGTCTATGAGTAACCCCTGTCCCATGCTCACTGCTTGCACCCTCTCGGGCTCTCGTTCTTTCCCATTCGTCCAACATCACATCCTCCTAATTGGTTTCCCTGCCTCTAACCTCTCATCCCTTCAATCCCTCCCCATCCTTCCCAATACTGCAGAAGTTAGATCTAACCATTTCCATGTTCTTGCTAAACAAAACTTTGTTAACAAATAATATTAGTAATAAAAGAGCTCATTTTGAGTGTTTCATATACATCAGGAACTGTACTCAAGGGCTTTTTATTTATTATCTAATTTAGTCCTTCTTATAACTCTGAGTCATATTTTGTTATTACCTCCATTTTACAGGTGAAGCAATAGAGAAGGAAAAAGTTTGCCAAGTCTTAGATCTAGAATTCACACTCAGGTCTGAAACTGCTGGTACTAACTGGCCCACACCTGCCCCTGAGGCCTCCTCCTCTGGGAATACTACACTCTGGCCACACCCTTCTCCGAGCATAACCTCGTTTTCCTGATTACCATTTTCATGTTGTTTCCTTAGACACGACCTACCAGAGTCACACTTGTCCACCAAGACCCGTTCAAATGATCTTTTCCCCATGGTACCAATTCTAATCACTTCCAGTGCAAAGTGGCTATCTCTCTCAGTATTGTTAATTCATTTATCACACCCCTTATTTTAGGTTGTATTCTTTTGCATGTATTAGGTAAATATCTACTGAGCATCTACCATACTACAGGTCAGCGAGTGTACCCAGGTAAGGGGCTTAGAGCAATGAACAGGCATGGTCTGTCTCATTCACTTTGAATAAGCTCCATTTAATAAAAACATTTAGTAAACAAGTGCTCTATGTTTTGATGAATGACGAAGCTTAGAATTATTTGAAACTCTGAAGCTACTTGAAATATTCTTTGGTAATCAGTGTGGTTCAAAAGGAGATGAAATGTAAATTGTTTGGCTTCTACCATATTCCTCAATCTATCCTCGATGTGTCCTAGAATACTAAACAGTACCTTAGGCGTAGGCCCAGACTTAAGCAAAGACAAATGTTTGTAATTCTCACCTTTTTCTATGGCCTATATAACACGCTCTTTGTAAAGTGCCAGGCAGTCATTTTCTAAGAGACTCCCCTCCTCGTAATCTGTAAGAGTCGAAGGCCATCCCAAACAAGTGAGCCTAAAACCGGCCCACAGCACATATGCTGATGTGGGAGCAGAACAGGAAGGACAGTGCCTATGGGCTTCGGGTCTGCAGCTTCAGCCACCTCTCTGAAGCTGGGGGCAGGTGGTAATCAGTTTATCAGACAGTATGCTCTAGGCCTGGAGTTGGGGAGCATATCGCAAGTCACCACTATGTCCCTATGTGCATCCTAAAAGGGGGAGAATATCTGTCATCTCTTATATGAAAATAATTAGAGGAAGCCTGCTTGGAAAATAATCAGAACTCCTTGGGAAGAAAATATTACATACACACAAAGAAAATAAGGCATTTGGGGTTTAGAGACTTGCTGAAAGACTTCTATAATATTTGCCCTTATTTTATACTTCTATTCTCCTAATTGTAGGAGAAGTGTTATTTAAAGCTGCAAGGTTAAGGGTTTTCTCAATCTAACACCAAAAACAGTGAGAGACAGAAAACTAATTTTCAACTCTAAAGGGAATTGCCAAAGAGTGGCAAGGGAGGAAGACCAAATGGCAAAGTAATCCACTCTGTCAAAATCACAGCTATCAAGTTTCTACCTCAAGACCCAGTCCATGTGGGCTGCATAATTCACACAGATGGCCAGGTAGAAAGGTGAACTCTAGCTTCAAGGACCTGTGGAATATCAGCCCCCTGAAAATTTTCTGAAAAGTTTAGCTGAGAGTACACTGTATAAGAATTACTACTCTTTTCTACATGAAGACTCTATCTCAAGAATGTAAAAGGTGTTAGCCTTCAGCCTTGAAGAGCCAGTCCACACTTAAGACAACTCTTATCTTACCTGTTTTGGACAAGAAGCTTCACTATCCCATTCTTTCTCCTCAGCAAACCGGAACTGTGAGAAGGAGTCCCCTAGGAATAGGAAAAAAAAAAAAAATTTATGCAAAAGCCAAAGGAAACTCTCAGTTCTCTAAATTTCCCTGCTAGAGCAAAAGTGCCATTTCTGAAGTGCTCAAACTCGAAGGGAGAGATAAGGATAAAACTGGAACATACCTCCAACTCCATTTCCAAAATTACAAAACACACAGATGACAATGTTAACATTTGATAAGATTCAATGTAAGGCAAAAGGACCAAGAAAAAAGGATAAAATCACTACTCTTAGTCATTGGTAAATAAATTTGATCCCTCAAAAAGTTATGATATAGGCCAGGCACAGTGGCTCACACCTGGAATCCCAGCACTTTGGGAGGCCGAGGCGAGTGGATTACTTGAGGTCAGAAGTACAAGACCAGCCTGGATAACATGGTGAAACCACGTCTCTACTAAAAATACAAAAATTAGCTGGGCGTGGTGGCGCGTGCCTATTAATCCCAGCTACTTGGGAGGCTGAGGCAGGAGAATCGCTTGAACCCGGGAGGCGGAGGTTGCAGTGAGCCAAGATCATGCGACTGCACTCCAGCCTGGGTGACAGAGTGAGACCCTGTCCCAAAAAAAAAAAAAAAATTATTACATAAAGGCTCTGAATAATATAATTAATAAGACCTTTTATTTGTGGATATACATGTGTATATGTGCATACCATAACAGACTTAAACTTTCTCTTTGAGAGGAGGTTATCGACCTCTACTGTCACTCCAAAAATCACCTGGTCAGAATGTCAAACATATTTTGATAGGTATGTGTACTTACTTTATAAATATCAATGTAACACTAATTTTTAAAAAGGACTGTATAATAAGACCATGAAAAAATTAATTCTAAAATGTAGCAGACATACAAATCATATTCACTGATGTAAGCAAGAAGAAATTAACCACAAAAGTAAAAGCCCCCCACATTTTTATAAATTTAAATTCCTTCCCACATGACTTTTTGATCAGAGAAAAACAGAACTAAAACTGTAGAATTAGAAGACAGAAAAGAGTAATAAATTGATATAAACCAATCCATAAGAAATAAGTAGTTGTTCTCAGAGAAAAAGTTAAAGTCAAATACTTTCATTACTAAGCAAAGAAAGAACTTTAAGAAGAAATAAAGCAGTTTTATAAAGTTTCCTAACTTCCTAAAAAGCCAAACAGAGAAGCTGATGAAAAGAACCAACAGAGTTGTGGGTTGTTTTTTCTTTTTTTTAAATTAAAGACACAAACACAGCAATCTTCTCATCTAAATAACTGAAAGCCAGGATTATACCTAAAAATATAAACTAACACCATGGTCATCTAACATTTTTTTTAAAAGAGTAACCAATGCAATTAGAAAAGAGGATGAATTAAAAGGCATCAACACTGAAAAGCAGGGGACAACAGCAGGATAATCTGAAGAAACAATCCTGTGTGTCTGGAAAACCAAAAGAATGAGTGAAAGGGATTCAGAAAGGTGGCCCGGTCATAAAACTTATATTAAAAAATAAATGGCTCTCTCATATACAAACAAAATCCAGTGAGAAAACAAAATGGGGCCGGGCGCAGTGACTCACGCCTATAATCCCAGCACTTCGAGAGGCCGAGGAGGGTAGATCACTTGAGGTCAGCAGTTCGAGACCAGCCTGACCAATATGGTGAACCCTCATCTCTACTAGAAATACAAAAATTAGACTGGGCATGGTGTCTCATGCCTGTAAATCCCAGCACTGTGGGAGGCCAAGGCAGGCGGATCATGAGGTCAGGAGTTCGAGAACAGCCTGGCCAACGTGGTAAAACCCCGTCTCTCCTAAAAATACAAAAAATAGCCGGGCATGGTGGCACACGCCTATAATCTCAGCTACTCGGGAGGCTGAGGCAGGAGAATTGCTTAAACCCGGGAGGCAGAGGTTGCAGTGAGCCAAAATCGCACCACTGCACTCTGGCCTGGACATCAGAGCAAGACTCTGTCTCAAATAAATAAATAATAAATAAATAAAACAAAATGGAAGAAAATATCTCATTCATAATAGCAATAACATACAAAAAATTCCTGGGAATGAATCAGGAATAAACATTTATTAAAAGAAACTTTAAAAAATAAAACTTAAAAAGGAAAACAAAAAAACTCAACAGTATCAAGATACCAGTTTCACCTAATGAAGTCTATGAATTCACTATTCAATCCCAAAAAGATTTTTGAATTTGTCCAAATTACTCAAATTCATTTTTAAAAATATATGAAACGAAGATATGCTTTTTTTTAAAGGGTAAAGAAGTTGTCTTATTGATTATAAAAATGTATTCAAAAGTCTCAATAAATAAAATGAATAGCCACTGGTGAAAAACATAAGAACAGAAGAGTGTCTAGAAACAGCCCCAGGTATATGGATACTTAGATATTGTAAGAGCAGCAGATGATATCTGTGCAGAAATCACTTAACAGTGTTAAAGCAACTGACCAGCCATGTGAGAAACTAGGCGAGTTACCAGTATCTCATTTCTCAGATGTAAAACATATTTTGTATGAATCAGATATTTAAGTGTTTAGAAAAAAAGGAAATCATAACACTATTGCAAGAAAGCAGGGAGGGCAAATTTTGGCCACTGAAAAAATTTTAATACATAAAAAACAATTTTTTTTGAATTACAGAAATTATAAAACAAACTCAAAAGATGACAGGCTGAGAAGTAACGTTTGTAGCAAATATTATTGGTAAAGAATATGTGGACGTTCTTTGTATATTAGATCTTTGTGTATTAGATACAAAGAACTTCCACAAATCCATTAGAATAAAGCAACCCAGTAGGAAAATAGGAAAAGGGGAGAATATATTAAATATGATTGCTAATACATATGAAGTAAATGACAGATGTATGAATTTAAAATCTGGTAGATTTTTTTAAATTGGCCAAATTGCTGAATGCCTTATTCAGTGTTGTTTTTGACATTCCTGAACTTCTATATTAGAAATGATCATATGATTTCACAGAATAATATATAATTGGTACAAGATTCAGTAATGCAAATAAGGCATGCTATATATACTTATTTTTAATATCTGAATATTCACTTAAAAATATAGGTAAAATCCAACAATGACTATCTCATTCCACCAGTCTTGCTGAGAACAAGGAACCAGGCGCCCCTACCCAAAAAGACCCAAAAAGTCTTATCTGAAGACGTGAGAGCTACCAAGGCAGTGAGGACTTGGATGAAATTTCTGGAGAGAAGAGAAGCATACAAGGAGGTCAGGCTAACATTTAGGGCTGTTTATCCCCCTAAGGCATTTATCAATTTTCGAAAGGTGGTATTGAGAGGCTAAAAAACAACCCAGGAGGTCGTAAAGCTGAAGAAAGCTCTGCTAGTCTTACAGCACTGGGAGGACAAAAACCAGAGTTCAGGGCCAATGGATGAGGAAGAGTCTTGGAAAACCAAGGCTTTCAGGCGGAACCCCCGGTGACTGCATCCTGTAAGCAGGAGTAAAGTAGGAATTGATCAGCCCTCACCAAGTCTGAGGTCCAGCTGTGTGAGTCAGCTCAATCTCTGATTCTGCCTACAAGCAAAAGTAAATCATTTTTGGAGGAAAATGACACTATCAATAGCCTCCAATGATCTCTACAATTTTTAATTTACAATGTCCAAAATTCGTTAAAAACGATCAGGACTACCAAAAGATGAGACCAAAATAGTAGAAAACAAAGAGAAAAGAAAAAAGAAACAAGAATTAACTGAAAAAGGCCGGGCGCGGTGGCTCACGCTTGTAATCCCAGCACTTTGGGAGGCCGAGGCGGGTGGATCACGAGGTCAGGAGATCGAGACCACGGTGAAACCCCGTCTCTACTAAAAATACAAAAAAAATTAGCCGGGCGAGGTGGCGGGCGCCTGTAGTCCCAGCTACTCGGAGAGGCTGAGGCAGGAGAATGGCGTGAACCCGGGAGGCGGAGCTTGCAGTGAGCCGAGATCGCGCCACTGCACTCCAGCCTGGGTGACGGAGCGAGACTCCGTCTCAAAAGAAAAAAAAAAAAAAGAATTAACTGAAAAAGATCCACAGAGGTCAGGATACTGGGGACATGAGACATGGATTTTGTAATTTTGCCATGTCAAAATTTCAAGAACAGGAAAAACTATAACATCATAAACAATGACATCCATGAAGTCATCTTTGATGCACACAAAATAAAATACACATAAAGAATATAAAGAAGAAAATGTTAGAGAAAAATGAGTTACCTAAATACCACAAAAGTTACCACATTTTGTTTCCAGGAATAAAACTTCAAAATATAACACAATTTAAAGAAGGCTTTAAAAAATCCTTACAGATAAGGCATATAGAGGCTAATTTTATTTTATTTTATTTTTTTACTTTAGTAAAGATTGGGTCTCACTCTGTCACCCTGGCTGGAGTGCAGTGGCATGATCAGAGCTCACTGCAGCCTCAAACTCCTAGACTCAAGTGATCTCCCCCATCTCAGCCTCCCAAGTTTCTGGGACTACAGGTGCACACCACCATGCTCAGCAAAATTATCTTTTGTAGAGAGATAGGGTATTGCTATATTGCCCAGACTGGTCTCAAACTCCTGGCCTCAAACAATCCACCACCTCAACCTCCCAAAGAGCTAGGATTACAGGTATGAGACACTGCATGTGGCCTAGAGGCTAATTTTATTATGTTTTAGATAAGGTCTCACTCTGTCACCCAGACTGGAATGCAGTGTCACAATCATAGCTCACTGCAGCCATGACCTCTGAGGCTCAACTGATCTTCCTGGCTAATTTTAAGTAATAAACTTGGTAAAATGACTACTATAGAATACCAACCACTCTGATTCTCGCAATGAAAATGAAATTGTACAAACCTGATGAAACTGTGAATCCTAGAACTAAAAGTCTTTCTGGAAAACATTATCAAAATTCTTCTGCGTTGTGTTGTTACATACACACAAAGTATGGTGATTTACCAAATGTGCTACTTTTATATCTTATATACCAGACATTTGGACATGCATGGACAGTTAGAAACCTACTTTAAGCAAGACAGTATGGGGTATTCACAGCACATTCCATTCCACTCCAGCTTTATTTGTTTGCCAGAAGAGTTCCTGGTCTCTCACATACTAAAGACATGGTGAATCTGACTAAGAGATATAGAAGAAAACCAGAAAAGAACAGTGACAGCCAACTGTAGTTGACAAGGGAACAAACATGGAGAAGTGGGTCTTAGGAGTCATAAGATTCAACAGCTGTGTGTCCTGAATTAATTGGTGAAAGGAATAGAACTAGAAAGAACTAGGAAGCTCAAAGGGAGTATACCACTGTCTTCCCTCTTCTTCAAGTAAAGACTAATTGTATGACTTATAGAAGACTGTAGAACGGCCTTGTTGTGTACTTATATAATATCCTCAAACAAGATGGAAGAGCAGCTAGTGCCTATTACATAGCCTGATTAAAAAACAATAAAAATCCCATAATATTCTACTACTTTAAGAATACCAAAATATTAGGCCTACAAAATCCAATGACTGCTTATTATGAAGGCATTTACTGGAATCTGTTTAAAAGGGGGAAGGGGTAGCAAAACTGATGTACCTGAAGAGTTCACATTTTCCTTACATGATAAAAAGCCTCATCTCATCCTACTCCAGCAACAATGCTAGAGTTGGTATGCATGCAATCAAAGCTGAGACACAGGAGATATTGAGACAATTTGGTGTATTTTGAAAGTCAACTACATTCCTCTATTGCCACATTTCTAGAGCCAAAATTAGTAAGAGATTTTTAAATCAAATAATTGTGTGAAGAAGCAAAAATGTTAAAAAAAAAATTAGAAATAAGGCTGGGTGTATAGTGGCTTACGCCTGTAATCTCAGCACTTTGGGAGGCTGAGGTGGGAGGATCAGTTGAGGCCAGGAATTCAAGACAAGCCTGGGCAACAAAATGAGAACTCATCTCTATTTAAAAAAAAAAAAAATTACCCAGGCACGGTGGCCCGCACCTATAGTCTCAGCTACTCAGGAGGCTGAGGTGGGAGATCGCTTGAGCCCAGGAGTTTAAGGCTGCAGTGGAGCTGAGATCATGCCACTGCACTCCAGCCTGGGTGACGGAACAAGACCCAAGACCCTGTCTCAAACAAAAAAAAAAAAAAAAAGGGAAGAAAATTAGAAATAAATGTAAGAGATGGCAGCAATCTTACAAATCCTTCTGAAAATATTCAAAAAGAATGTTTCAAGCAGTATACAACGCTTCAGTTTCTAGGATTGCTTCATGAAACTCACGACCATCAAACAAATCTCCAAGGGTAAGGGTTGATAAGGAGATCAAGTCCTTACCTAGTCAGTTACTATTTGAGAAGACAAGCGTAGTTGCTGAGGAACATTACCATCATCAGTACTCTATTCTGGCAGAGCCAGCCAAACAACATCTTGTTCCTCTAGACACCTCAGTTAAAAGCTACCAACTTTAGTATTGCAAAGGTGTAGTGTAGTGTATGGTGACTACAGGAATAACCAAATAGCTGACGGTGGTCAGAAATCAGTATGCCCATTTGTCTAAATCTAGCTACTAAAATTTTAATATAGCCTTTAATTTCAGTTTTTTTCTTGTATCCCAGTAGTCCATTTTACAACAATGATATTTAGCTTTAACTTCAGCTAAATATTGATCATTTGGCCAAAATGTGTTTTGGTGAACCACAATATTCAATCAGTGGCACTCCATTTGGTAGGTCTGTATGTACTGACACAGAAAGATACCCATTATCTCAACTGCTACATGAGAAAAGCAAGCTTCAGTATAGTATGAATGATACATATATAGATATAAAGATATATAAGTATATATATTACAAAAAATACTAATTTATGCATAGAAATTAGTCGAAATAATACCTATTTTTAAAATGATTCTCTCTCAGGGTGTGGGATTGAAGGAAACTTTTCCTTTTGACACAATACGTTTTCCAGTTGAATCATCCTTTGTAAACAACAAGGATTTTTCCTTTTGGAACTAAACAAAATGGAAGAAAATCTACAGAAAAAGCTGAATTTTCTTGAGGGCAGGGACCTTCTCAGAATGTATTTGAGACAAAATATTCAGAGACTTCAAAAGTTGGAACTGCAGACATCATTCATTCTAACCCTCACTTTATAGAGCTATGAAGAACCTTAGCTCTAGAAAGTTCAATGTTCTAACCAAGACCACACAGCCATTTAATGGCTAGACACCAAGACTCTTGGCTCACAGCATTTGTTATTTTATTTTTTAACTCTGCTTCTCCAAAAGACAACCTGGCATCGATTTTTCTCAAACTCCTGGGCTCAAGGGATCCTCCCACCTCAGCCTCCCCTCCCAAGTAGCTAGAAATACAGGTGCATGCCACCATGCCCAGAGAGCATTTATAATAATAAACTATTAAGTAATCAAGCTCTTTTTTCCACTGTTTCTGCTAGGCCTCTTGGCTGTCTTGAGTTTCCCAGAACAAAAGCAAATGCTCAGGAAATATTTTATGATACTTGACATACCAATATTTGATTTGTTAACATGTTTGAAGAAATGGAAGTCCAAACTAAGAAATAAAGAATTCTTTTTAGGAAATCACCTCAGGAATTTCCTAAAATTGTGCCTATAGTACTTTTAAAAATAGTCTGTATTACAGAACTCTAAGTATTCTAATAATGATAGTATTAGTGAAATAAAGGTGACATACCAATTCCATCACTGTGTTTATAATATCCAGGATTTTCACTCTGCCTAACTTCCCAAACTGGCCTAACACATGTCTTATGGTCAGTGGCAAAGTGGACACTAAACTTGCTAGAATTCCTCAGTACTAATATGCTTTCAAAAAGCTCACCATCTAGTCATAGATAATACGGCTATCAATTTTAAGCTTACCCTTTCAGCCCCATCAACAAAAAAAGAGCTTTCAGTCAAGCAAAAGTACTTAACAAAGCTATCCAGTGAGAATTCAGAGATTACAAGAACAATCTTTACTCAGGCAGAAGGAAACCTGCAAAGACTTTCAGAATGAACAATACAGATCAGGCATATGTGAAGAGTGAATGTGAAAGATGGAAAATCTTCCCAAGCCTACCACCCAATTCCGATCATTTGATAGTAGCAATTCCCACAACTCATTTATCCTGGCTATTTGGATCTTTTAAATCATATAATTGACCTGGATCTTTGTGGTGTCTCCTTTCGGAAACCAACTCGAGAAAGCAGAGGAATGTGTCACCAATTCTGAGTAAGTACTTCATTTTAAGCTCCATTTTCCTGGCTCCTCTTCATCATGATCATCTTCCTTTATTTATCCTACAGCCCCTGCAGAACATGTCCTCAACCAGGACACCCAGTTACTGAAAAATCACAAATGAACTTTATAGGCCTACAAAGGCTGAGAAGACCCCAATCTTCACAGAGGAGGAGAGAATGTCCAACAGTCACCACAATGGCTGCTACCAAAAATAAAATGTCCTCTTTCATTTCTCTGAACTTCTCTAATCTCATCTACTATGAAAGATGACATATTTGGAGGGTCAAGGTGGATCCTAAGTCTCCACGCTGACACAGATCAATCCAGGGAAAATCCACAGCTCAGCCTACGGGACATAAAAATTCTTCACCACTTCCAATTTCTAGCTTCCATGATTCAGCCTTTGTAGATGCAGATGTGATGTCCTTCACCTCAATATTTACCCTAAAACAAGCGACACCTAACACTTTGTCTTTGTGAGGAAGACTATGCAAGCCACTACAGTGACTATTTTAAAAGTTAGGCTGAGCTAAATGAACAAGAGGATAATAATAAAAATCTCTCCTCCTGCTCAACAGTGACTTATAATTAGCTTTCTCACCAAGTGCAGGGCCCAAAAAGCCCCTGAGCATCGAACATCCACACTGAGCACTAAATAATAGGATGTGCCTATCTTCCCAATGCCATTAAAAAGCTGCTTCCCCATCTGCATGGATTTTGTTGAAGGAAATGCCAAATACACTAAGGAACCTTAAAGGGATTCTAGGCTTTATGAGAACGGGATGATGACATTCTGGAATTTAGAATCCAGCTGTTTTCCCCAAAACAGTTGGCTATTCTGTTAACCCTGTACCACTGTATGTGACCTAGTAAAAATTCTCAGATCGATCATCTTCAGAACAAGGCCAGCATCAAACCCTGGCACAGAATTCCAAGATGAGAGTAGATGACTTGACAAGGCTGAATAAATAAGGGAATACAAAGATCAGTCTTTGGATGGACAATGAAGTCATAAGATCTTAGAACTGCTCAGTAGTATAGTGTGTCAGGATAAGGTCTGGCTGCATGTAACAAAGACCTGTACCTGTATATCACGGCCCAAACAAGAGAAAAGATTCTATCTCTGTTGATATGGTTTGGCTCTGTCCCCACCCAAATCTCATCTTGAACTGTAGTTCCCATAATCCCCACGAAGTCATGAGAGGGACCCAGTGGGAGATAACTGAATCATGGGGAGCAGTCTCCCCCATGCTATTCTCATGATAGTAAGTTCTGACAAGATTTGATAGTTTTTTGTTTGTTTTGAGATGGAGTCTCGCTCTGTCGCCCAGGCTGGAGTGTAGTGGCGCGATCTCAGCTCACTGCAACCTCTGCCTCCCAGGTTCAAGCGAGTCTCCTGCCTCAGCCTCCCGAATAGCTGGGACTACAGGCATGTGCCACCACACTCAGCTAATTTTTTTGTATTTTTAGTAGAGATCGGGTTTCACCACATTAGCCAGGATGGTCTTGATCTCCTGACCTCATGATCCGCCCACCTCAGCCTCCCAAAGGAGAGTTGATGGTTTTATAAGGGGCTTCCCCCTTCACTCAGCTCTCATTCTTCTCTCTCCTGCCACCTTGTGAAGAAGAACATGTCTAATTCCCCTTCCGCCATGACTCTAAGTTTCCTGAGGCTTCCGCAGCTCTGCAGAACTGTGAGCCAATTAAACCTCTTTCCTATATAAATTACCCAGTCTTGGGTATGTCCTTACAGCAGTGTGAGAATGGACTAATACATTCGTCAACTAAATGAAGTACAGAGTCCAGCAGTCAAAGGCTGGTATGGTGGCCCAGGCTCCTCCCATTGCTCTGCCATGCCTGGGGAGGCCATTCTTGCCACAGTCCAATATGAGAACTAGAGCTCCTGCTATCCCATCCAAATTCCAGACAGCAAGATGGAAAAATAGTTGAAGAAAAAGGAGCAGAAGGCATGCAGCATCTATCAGTTAAGGTTTTCTAGAAACTACAATAGAACATTTGCACTCATTTCTCTTTTGGACAGAGCTATATCATAAGTATAAGAAATAACATCATAGTTCTATCAAACCACAAAGTATGTAAGATAATTTTTTTCAGGTTGCCACGAGTCCAGATAAGAATCAGAGGTTCTATTACCACAGAGAAAAAGGGAGAATGAATATGGGGTTAGGAAGCAAATACTCTCTGTGACAGGTTATGGGACCAAACTACTTGAGAAATAGCTGGTTAATAAGGGTCAGCTTCTCAGGGAGGGATTGTGCTCACTAAACCGTGAGTTGTCTCCCCATCATTTTGAAAACTACTTGTAACATTCAGACTTCTCAAATTGGGATTTTAGACAACGTGCCTTTCAACATTTTTTTCAATTCTAACATAGGGTAATTATGGGGTAAAATTCTAGTTTCCAGAAGAATGTAACAGCTTTTACCAAAATAAGTATTGTTTACTACCTTTCTAGGGGAAAATGGAAATGACTTCAGGAGTAATGATTCTTCTATTTATTAATTTTCATTTTTCATACATTTTAGCACAACTATGTGCCAAACACTCTTGTATGTTATAACATAAATATAGAAGACACACTCCTGCTCTCCTTATTCTCAGACTGAGTTGAACAAGAAAAAAAACCAGAAAAACATGAAACATGAAACAGAAAAAAAGAAATTTAAAGGAAATCTGAAAAAAATTTAAAGAAATTTAAAGGAAATCTGAATTCTTTCCTCAAGGACTTAGAGGGGGTCACACTCTCTCCCTTTATTATTTTATACACAGAATGATATGCTCGTGATGCTAATTTACTTAGAAAAGATTTGGTCCACCAAGAAGCTTATGTGTGTCCCACTAATAACTTGTCTGACACCTAAAATGTTGACTATTAGTTAACTTGGTTGGTGAAAACCACCATACAAATAATCAAAGCTTCCAGGTCCAATGCCTGGAGCTGAAAGCCCACCAACACCATCAGCAATCTTGCAACCACACCTAGTTCACCCCCAGGCAGAGCAGATGAGAAAGAACTTTCCCACATACTACCAATAAACAAGTAGATAACTTTAAGCAGAAAAAAGTAACCCCTCTGTGACAGCAATAAAACCTTAAGAATGGGTGAGACCTATATGAAAAAAATATAAAATATACAGAAAGATCCTTGATTATTCATTTAACAAAAATTTGTTAAGAGCCAGATACTGTATTAAGTGCTGAAAATATAAAATTAAATAGATTAGTGCCATACCCTAATGAGTTAAGGATCACATAAATAAGCAGTTACAGAACATACAATGACGGACACAAAGTCTTATGGGAGCACTGTGTGTGTGTGTGGCAGGGGAAAGGGGGGCATAGTGAATCCAGGTTGGGGCAGAGTCAGTGAAGCTTCCTAGAAGTGACAGCTGATCTGAAGGGAAAACAAAGAGCCGCCCAGGCAAAAAGCCAGAAGGAGATGGTAACTAAAAGAAGGGCCAAAATCAGAAAGGAGAAAATGCAGGTACTGTGGGATGTGCAAGCAATTTGCTGTTACTAGAGCATAAAATTTGAGCGAGGTAAAGACAAGGACAAAGGTATAAATGGAAAAGTGGAACATTCCTGGATGAAACTTTACAACTCTAAAGATGTCAATATTAATGTTTATAGTCAATGTAATTCCAATCAAATTACTAATGTTAATGTTTTGTATTCAATATATTTATATTTATATCCAATGTGATTAATATTAATTTTAAATTGCCTATGGAAAATACTTTTGGCATTTTTTTTTTTTTTGATGGAGTCTCGCTCTGTCACCAGACTGGAGTGCAGTGGCACGATCTCGGCTCACTACAACCTCTGACTCTCTGGTTCAAGCGATTCTCCTGCCTCAGCCTCCCAAATAGCTAGGACTACAGGCACACGCCACCACGCCCAGCTAATTTTTGAATTTTTAGTAGAGATGGGGTTTCACCATGTTGGCCAGGATGGTCTCAATTTCTTGACCTTGTGATCCACCTGCCTCGGCCTCCCAAAGTGCTGGGATTACAGGCATGAGCCACCACGCCCAGCCTGGAATTCTTTTTTGCTATTTTCATATAACTCAGGTGAGATGTACTTCTTACAGATATTTTAAAAATATTATTTTAATTTTTATATACTTGAAAATATACCTTTCAGAAAATTACCATTTAATATTTTGAACATCTTCCAGATTTCTAAATACAAACATGAAAAATCTATTAACAAAATCATAAAAATGGGCATCTTTTTTGACAGCTGTACTACACAAAGACTTTAAATGACATATAAATTAAATTCAAAAACTCTAAAACCACATTATTCAAATAATGCTAGTCTTTTAATCTATGTCAGTATAACAAAACCTTTTCCCACCAATGCCAATATCATTTCTGTAAGTATCCAGCAGATTTCTTGCTTTTATTGCTCTCTCCATTGTTAGCTTGTGAGTCTGTTCTGTTTGTTTTTGTGCACACTATGAGCTTAGCTGAAAACTCTAAAATAATATTAGACTAATTAGGACGTCCATAATGTCCCTTGAATACAACTGACACTGCAATGTAAATCTTAAATTATCTGTTTCTCTGCCTCTTCCCCCTCCTGTTCAACCCAATGGACATGAAATATGTTTCTGCATAAAAAAAAATACGCATCCAACTTGCCTTCTCATCTCATTAGGTTTTTTTTTATTTTTAGTTTTGAAAAACACTATTCTACAGAGCTGTGATTTAAATGGGCAAATGACAGAGTAATTTGAATTTTTAAATTTTTTGTTTAGCTTTCCTGTCAAAAATTAGAGCAAATATGTGCAATCTGTGATTTTTATTCTTTTTCAGGTCATGTCCTTTGAGACTAACGGAGCAGCTGTGGCTTCTTGTCACAGCATACATTTATAGAAAATCGGGCATACAATTAGAGGGGAGACTCGAAGCTTGGTCCTGAAAATGATGTGCAAACAAACGTGCTCTCCACCAGTGGGGTCAAGGTACGGCAAGGCAGATGCAAACCCTACCTTCTACCAATTCCAAACTTCACAGAAAACCAAGTGGCCACAATGTGTCAAGGCAAGTTCCCTCTCCGACGTGCCAAACTGATCTTGCTCTGGAGATGTTTGTGCATCACTGATAGTGTCTAGGTTTTTGTTAATTGATGCAAAACATTTTTTGGTTTTCTGGTTTTTTTACTTCCTCAAGGGGTAATACACATTATATGTTCAGTAGTCTGAGGTATATAGTGATCTTATCTTTGTTGGGGCTCGATGCTGCCTAGCTCCACACAAAGCCAACATGATTTCTGCAATGTACACATCTTCAGTAAAGCACTGTTAACTGTCAGAGCCCAGTTTTTATTACTACTCCTGTGACTGGTGCGGTGCCTGGCACACAGTAGGCAGTTAGTAAATGTGCACTTAGGAAGGAGGGAAATAAGAATAATGCGTAAATATATGCATGCAAGAATAAATGAGCAAATGAACAAGAATACAAGTCTAAAAAAAATCAACAAATGAACATCAGTAGTCTTATGTGCCATAAAGGGGATAAGGGAACAGAGAAATAAGGGGGAAAATCATGTTACTTTTATGAAGCTTGCCAAAAATATAGGGCAAAAATGTAAAATACAGAATTCTGTTTGCAACCAGAAATTTCTAGTAAATCAAAGAACTGAAATAAGAACAAGTGGGAAGGAGAAAAAATGGCAGAGATCTTCAATTAGAATTTTCTTAAACCACTCTCAAAAAGGGAGAAAGATGAAAAGAAACTAAGGATGGATCTCAAAATGTAATATTCCAACAATTACCACTAACCAAAACAAGTGAATAGTGCAAACTTACTAGCTGATGAGCTATGAACATGACCATTACAAAGGTAAAACTGGCTAAGCATGGTGGCTCACAGCTGTAATCCCAGCACTTTGGGAGGCTGAAGAGGATCACGTGAGCCCTGAAATTTGAGGCCAGCCTGGGCAATATAGTGAGAACTCATCACTACAAAAAATTTAAAGAATTAGCGGAGCGTGGTGGCACACATGTGTAGTCCCAGCTACTCGAGAGGCTGAGATGACAAGATTGCTTGAGGCTGGGGGGCGAAGGTTGCAGTGAGCTGAGATCACACCACTGCACTCCAGCAACAGAGTGAGACTGTCTGGAAAAAAAATAAATCCTAAAAGATATACTAAAATGTCTGGCTTTTAAACATTCCCCTTGTTGGTAATAAGCAAGCTTTAGAAATTTATCCCCACAGAAATTTTGTTTTATATTGTATTATCTATTTTTTAATGGTTTTATTATACTTTAAGTTCTAGGGCACATGTGCACAACATGCAGGTTTGATACACAGGTATACATGTGCCATGTTGGTTTGTTGCACCCATCAACTTGTCATTTATATTAGGTATTTCTCCTAATGCTATCCCTCCCCCAGACCCCACCCTCTGACAGGCCCTGGTGTGTGATGTTCCCCTCCCTGTGTCCAAGTGTTCTCATTGTTCAGTTCCCACCTATGAATAAGAACATGTGGTGTTTGGTTTTCTGTGATAGTTTGCTGAGAATGATGGCTTCCAGCTTCATTCATGTCCCTGCAAAGGACATGAACTCATCATTTTTATGGCTGCATAGTATTCCATGGTGTATATGTGCCACATTTTCTTAATCCAGTCTATCAATGATGGACATTTGGGTTGGTTCCAAGTCTTTGCTATTGTGAACAGTGCCACAATAAACATAGGTGTGCATGTGTCTTTATAGTAGAATGATTTATAATCCTTTGGGTATATACCCAGTAATGGGATTGCTGGGTCAAATGGTATTTCTAGTTCTAGATCCTTGAGGAATCACCATACTGTCTTCCACAATAGTTGAACCAATTTACAATCCCACCAACAGTGTAAAAGCATTCCTATTTCTCCACATCTTCTCCAGCATCTGTTGTTTCCTGACTTTTTAATGATTGCCATTCTAACTGGCGTGAGATGGTATCTCATTGTAGTTTTGATTTGCATTTCTTTGATGACCAGTGATGATGAGCATTTTTTCATGTATCTGTTGGCTGCATAAATGTCTTCTTTTGAGAAGTGTCTGTTCATATCCTTTGCCCATTTTTTGATGGGATTTTTTTTTCTTGTAAATTTGTTTAAGTTCTTTGTAGATTCTGGATATTAGCCCTTTGTCAGATGAGTAGATTGCAAAAATTTTCTCCCATTCTGTAGGTTGCCTGTTCACTCTGATGGTAGTTTCTTTTGCTGTGCAGAAGCTCTTTAGTTTAATTAGATCCCATTTGTCTGTTTTGGCTTTTGTTGCCATTGCTTTTGGTGTTTTAGTCATGAAGTCCTTGCCCATGCCTATGTCCTGAATGGTATTGCCTAGGTTTTCTTCTAGGGTTTTTATGGTTTTAGGTCTAACATTTAAGTCTTTAATCCATCTTGAATTAATTTCTGTATAAGGTGTAAGGAAGGGATCCAGTTTCAGCTTTCTACATATGGCTAGCCAGTTTTCCCAGCACCATGTATCAAATAGGGAATCCTTTCCTCATTGCTTGTTTTTGTCAGGTTTGTCAAAGATCAGATGGTTGTGGATGTGTGGTGTTATTTCTGAGGCCTCTGTTCTGTTCCATTGGTCTATCTCTGTTTTGGTACCAGCACCATGCTGTTTGGTAGCCTTGTAGTATAGTTTGAAGTCAGGTAGCGTGTACTCCAGCTTTGTTCTTTTTACTTAGGATTGTCTTGGCAATGCGGGCTCTTTTTTGGTTCCATATGAACTTTAAAGTAGTTTTTTCCAATTCTGTGAAGAAAGTCATTGGTAGCTTGATGGGGGTGGCATTGAATCTATAAATTACCCTGGGCAGTATGGCCATTTTCACGATACCGATTCTTTCTATTCATGAGCATGGAATGTTCTTCCATTTGTTTGTGTCCTCTTTTATTTCGTTGAGCAGTGGTTTGTAGTTCTCCTTGAAGAGGTCCTTCACATCCCTTGTAAGTTGGATTCCTAGGTATTTTATTCTCTTAGTAGCAATTGTGAATGGGAGTTCACTCATGATTTGGCTCTCTGTCTGTTATTGGTGTATAGGAATGCTTGTGATTTTTGCACATTGATTTTGTATCCTGAGACTTTGCTGAAGTTGCTTATCAGCTTGAGATTTTGGGCTGAGGCAATGGAGTTTTCTAAATATACAATCATGTCATCAGCACGCATGGACAATTTGACTTCCTCTTTTCCTAATTGAATACGCTTTATTTCTTTCTCTTGCCTGATTGCACTGGCCAGAACTTCCAACACTACGTTGAATAGGAGTGGTAAGTGAGGGCATCCTTGTCTTGTGCCACTTTTCAAAGGGAATGCTTCCAGTTTTCGCCCATTCAGTATGATATTGGCTGTATCTCCACAGAAATTTTAACATGTAGGAAGAAATGCACACAAACACCAGCCTTGCTTATATCAGAAAGTAGTATTTGCAGGGCATGGTGGCTCGCACCTGTAATGCCTGCTACCTGTGAAGATAGCTTGAGCCCAGGAGTTGGGGGTTACAGTGAGGTATGAGCACACCCCAGTATTCCAGCTTAGGTGGAAAAAAAGAAACCAAGAAAGTAGTATTTTCCTGAGGATTCTGTTTTTAAACTATTGTTTGCAATGCATAATGTGAATTCTTTAGAAATTTACTTTTGTTCTTTTTGGACTTTCTTTCCTGAATAAAAACTGGCATCACCACTACTAGAAACATGAACTCTACCTGAAGCATCTTAAAGCTGGTGATGGGAAAAGCAGAAAGGGGCGTGCACTCTCTGGGTTCCCTGCTGTGCTTATGCAGCCCCTCTGATTAGCTACTTCTGGCTCAGACCAAATGTGCAATAAATCAAAGAAGCAGTTGGAAGAGAGTGTGGTCACAGTGTTCCGTCAATTCATCAGTGACACCAAGTTCCAACTCAAGGCTTTCAAACAGAAAAGAATGAGAAGAAGGAGCAACCTTGATGCCAAGAATTTTTTATTTTTTATTTTTATTTTTATTTTTTTTTTTTTTGAGACAGAGTCTAGCTCAGTTGCCCAGGCTGGTGCAATGGCGTGACCTCGGCTCACTGCAAACTCCACCTCACGGGGTTAAGTGATTCTCCTGCCTCAACCTCCCCAGCAGCTGAGACTACAAGTGAGCACAACCACACCTGGCTAAGTTTTGTATTTTTAGTAGGGATGGGGTTTCACTATGCTGGCCAGGCTGATCTCAAACTCTTGACCTTAGGTGATCTGCCCACTTCAGACTCCCAAAGTTCTGGGATTAAAGGTGTGAGCTACTGCGCCTGACTGATGCCAAGAATGTTAAATAGCACTACCAGCACCAAAAGTCCAGAACGAGGAAGGAGCTACTGAACTCTGCCCAATCTCCAGAAAGAACGTGCACTGGATAGCACAGCTACAGAACAGGAAGGCACTGACAGGCCTTCATTAGGATCTTACTCCTTTTTTCTGGTAAATGAAACTGAAACCACTGACAGCTAATACTAAAAATGCAAATAAAAGTTTAACAAAGTAGAAGAACACACACAGTTGGGGTGATAGGGTTTTTCTCTTTAAAAAAAAAAAAAAAATCATCAGGCCGGGTGCAGTGGCTCACTAGCACTTTGGGAGGCCGAGGCAGGCGGATTGCCTGAGCTCAGGAGTTCGAGACCAACCTGGGCAACACGGTAACACCCCATCTCTACAGAAATACAAAAAATTAGCTGGGCATGGCAGCGGGTACCTGTAGTCCCAGCTACTCAGGAGGCTGAGGCAGGAGAATTGCTTGAACCTGGGAGGCAGAGGTTGCAATCAGCTGAGATCACGACACTGCACTCCAGTCTGGGTGACAGAGTGAGACTCCATCTCCAAAAAAAAAAAAAAAAAAAAAAATCATCAAATCTGTCAAATGCAGTTTTCCCCTATGGGTGGCTTTTCAAGATACACACTTTAATGTAAAGCTAAGGTTTGGGTATATTTTATTCTTGACATATATTCCTAAAATTGGAATTACTGGGTACAAGAATAAAATTTACTTTGAAACTATTTGTTATGTTACTCTATTGATCTGCTGAAACATAGATCCAACATGCAAATTTCACTCATAACATTCTCATCCACTTTTACACAAATGTGTGTTAACTGCCTACTATGTGTCAGACTAGAAGCTAGTGATACAGAATGTTATCCAAAGTCCCTGCTCTCATGGAATTACTACTACTTAAATGTCTACTGAAGGGAGAAGAAAATTTAAATGAATCACCCAATTCCTGAAAGCCCTATCAATAACTTTTGTATTTACATACACAATTGTATTAAAAGCCTTATTATTTATTAAGTAAATTAAGAAGTATGAGCCCTTCTACTTATTAAAATAATAGAATGTGGCCAGGTGTGGTGGCTCACGCTTGTAATCCCAGCACTTTGGGAGCCTGAGGCGGGCGGATCACAAGATCAGGAGATCGAGACCATCCTGGCTAACACGGTGTAACCCCACCTCTACTAAAAATACAAAAAATTAGCCGGGCATGGTGGCGGGCGCCTGTAGTCCCAGCTACTTGGGAAGCTGAGGCAGGAGAATGGCGTGAACCAGTGTGACGGAGCTTGCAGTGAGCGGAGATCGTGTCACTGCACTCCAGCCTGGGTGACAGAGCGAGACACCACCTCAAAAAAAAAAAAAAAATTAAATAAAATAATAATAATAGAATGCTGTTTTAATTGCTTTTAAAGGTCTCTCTTTTTCCACATAACTTTTTCCTAACTTGTATATCCTTAGATGCCAATTGCTGGATGTTATCTATGTGATTAAAAGGTGCCATCTGGAAATTAAACTTTGGGCTACCTTTTAGATATCGATTCTATAGCATAGCAAGATTCCACAATGTTCTTTTATTGAAAGCATGTTTCCATCTTCAACTTTCCTCTAGTGTTCTGTGTCATAGCTCTCTCATACCCATCTGTAGGTGTTTGGATTCTACCACTGGTGGGCACCCTCTCTGAATTCAAATGAACTTACTCTCTAGTATGACAATGTATTTTTTAAATCAGATTTGGGCTGATTTTTCGATCTTTGAAGCTTAACCTACTATTTTTTTCATTGTTGTTCTGCAATGGTTTATATTTTCTACTTCAAAGATACTTTTTGAACAACTCAGACACTGTTTTCAATGCAACTGTCTTTCTTTTTTTTTTTTTTTTTTTTTTTTTCAGAGACAGGGCCCCACTCTCTTACCCAGTATGAAGTGCAGTGGTGCAATCATAGCTTACTGCAGCCTCAATCTCCCAGGCTGAAGTAATCCTGCCACCTCAGCCTCCTGAATAGCTGGGACTACAGATATTCACCACCATGCCCAGCTAACCTTTTTATTTTTTGAAGAGATGAGGTCTCCCTTTGTTGCCCAGAGTGGTCTTGAATTCCTGGCTCAAGTGATCCTCCCACCTCAGCCTCTCAAAGTGCTGGAATTACAGGCATGAGCCACCACACCCAGCCCAGTCATAACTATTTCTTAACTGAATTGCTGCAGTTGTATTCTAACTGGTTTACCTACCTCCAACATAGTACTCTGAAGGCCCCACCAACTCCACCAGATAAACAGAACAAGCCATTATCTGTATTATATTCAAAATGATCTTTTAAAAATGCAAATCTGATCCTGCCAGACTCTTACACCTCTCTATAATTGCCCTCCACTAATTTTAGATAAGGTATAATAACTTTTATATCTAGCCGAGATGGAGGCCAGGGATCAAATGTACCCTCCTACCTGAAACAGTCAAGAAGTCTGCCTCCAAATTCATGCCTCCTAACGCATAGGCAGTGGGTAAAGAATTCCTGAGGCGTTGGGTAGAGAATTCAAAAGGGTCTTGCTGTAGTAGAGAATAATTAACTCCACACAAAACATTGCTCTGGTCTCACCTAACAAATATTAAAAGCAAGACCTAAAAAGACTAAACTGTTTCCAAGTAACTTAACTGTACCCCAGAATAAAAACTACACAGTATTTATAGGAATACAAAATTATGATTGCACTCAACAAGGTAAAAGCAATTTCTGATACGCCATCAAAAATTACACGGCATGCACAGAAGCAGGAAAATAATGGCCCCCTAAAGAGGAGAATGATCAATCAATCAAAATAATGCCAGAACTGACACAGATATGAAATTAGCAGAAAAGGACATTACGGCTTGTTAGCATAGCTTACATCACCCAATACAATCTGGCCCCCATCGAATTCTCCAGGCCTCAGTTCTCTCCCTTACACCCTATACTTCAACTCTACTGAATTTTAGTTCTTCAAAAATGCCATGTTCTTTCTTGCATTCATGTTAATTATCTCTCCTGGTTATAATACTTATCCATCCAGTGGTGTACAGGAGAACTGTTTAGGGGCTAGGAGAGAGTCATTTGATGTGTTTAACAATATCCATGGTGTAAGCACACCCACCATGGCCAATTTCAATCTATCAAAAATTTAGCCACTACCTTGCAAAGTTACTGAATTTTTAACAATCAACTCTAAAGTTGGTATAAGCCTACATCCATCCCTCTCATCATCTGCCTGGAGCCTAATCATTCATCCATGAGTCTCAAGTTAAACATCAGTTCCTCTAGGAAGCCTTTTAATATCCTTCAAATCTGTTAAATGTTCCTCCTCTGTACTCCTATATAATACACTGTACTTATACCATCACAGCACTTACGATACTCTATTGTTATTACTTGACATATAAACCCCAAAAGGTAGATATTGTGCCCACCCTATTCATTAATCTATCTGCAGGACATTAGCACAATAGCTAGCATGGAATGACACTCAAAAATCAGCTGAATGAGTAGTAAAAAGGAACAGACTTCCAGTAAATGCAACAACATAGATGAATCGCCAATGCATTATGCAATGTGAAAGAAGCCAGACATAAAAAAGGCCACATACTATAGGGTTCCATTACATAACATTCTGAAAATGACAAAATCCACAAATCTATAGTTGCCAGGAAAGGATTGGGAAGGTACATAGGGAACTTTCTGGAATGATGAAAATGTTCTATGTGTTGGTGGTGGTCACAGACTGCTTACATTTGTAAAAACTGTATACCTAAAAAGGCTGAATTTTGCTCAACATAAATTATACCTCAATAAACATAAATTAATTAATTAATTTATTTATTTTGAGATGGAGTCGTGCTCTATTGCCCAGGCTGGAGTGCAGTGGCATGATCTTGGCTCACTGCAACCTCCACCTCCCAAGTGCAAGCAATTCTCCTGCCTCAGCCTCCACCACGCCAGGCTAATTTTTGTATTTTTAGTAGAGACAGGGTTTCACCATGTTGGCCAGCTGGTCTCGAATTCCTGACCTCAGGCAATCTGCCTGCCTCAGCTTCCCAAAGTGCTAGGATTACAGGCATGAGCCACCACGCCCAGCCATGAATTTATTTTTTAAACAATAGCTGCCAGGCCTGGTGGCTCATGCCTATAATCCCAGCACTGTGGGAGGCTGAGGCAGGAGGATTGCTTGAGGCCAAAAGTTCAAGACCAGACTGGGCAACATAAGAAGACCTTATCTCTACTAAAAATTAAAAATATATGATGCAGGCATGGTGGTATGCACCTGTAGTCTTAGCTACTTAAGAGGCTGAGGTAGGAGGGTGGCTTGAGCCAAGGAGTTTTAGGTTAAAGCAAGTTATGATTGTGCCACTGCACTCCAGCCTGGGTGACAAAGACTCTGTATCTAAAAAAGCAAAACAAAAAATAGCTGAATGGGCTGGGCATGGTGGCTCACGCCTGTAATCTCAGCACTTTGGGAGGCCGAAGGGGGCGGATCACAAGGTCAGGAGATCGAGACCATCCTGGCTAACACAGTGAAACCCCATTTCTACTAAAAATACAAAAAATTCGCCAGGCGTGGTGGCGGGCACCTGTAGTCCCAGCTACTCGGGAGGCTGAGGCAGGAGAATGGCGTGAACCCGGGAGGCAAAGCTTGCAGTGAGCCCAGATCGCGCCACTGCACTCTAGCCTGGGCAACAGTGCGAGACTCCGTCTCAAAACAAAACAAAACAGCTGAATGACTCAGTCACTGCTAAGGAGATAATGATGAGTAAAAAACAGCCCAAGCTCTTAACCAACTTATAATACATTGGCTGGGGAGGACTAGAGATTAGATCAACACACTATATGCATTTCCTAGGGCAGCCTTCGTAAAGGACCACAAAGTGAGTGGCTTAAAACAATAGAAACTTATTCTCCCAGTTCTGGAGGTTACAAGTCTGAAATCAACGTGCTGGCAAGGCCATGCTGTCTCTGAAGGCTCTAGGGGAGGAGCTTCCTCGCATCTTCCTAGCATCTGGCCTTGCCAGTAACCCCTGACATTCCAGTTTGTAGTTGCATCACTCCAATCTCCGCTTCTGTGGTCCCACGGCCTTCTTACCTCTGTGTCTCTGTCCAAATTTCTCTCTCCTTTTGACACTAGTCATTGAATTAAGACACACCCTAATCTTGTGTGACCTCATCTTCACTTGATCACATTTGCCAAGACCATTTGCCAAGACATTCACAAAGGACTGAAGTTTAGGGCTTGAACATATCTTTTAGGAGGACACAGTTCAACCCACGACACACAAAAATAGCTATGAAACAAGACAAAAACATAACAAATACCACAGAAAGACATATAAAGTGCTATGGTTCAGAAGTCCCAGGGGGATGAAGAGAGGACTTCATGGTATTCGAAAATAGTATTTGAAATGGTCCTGAAGAGGAGTATAATTTGGGTTAAGAGATATAAAGGAGAAGAGTAGGACATTCCAAGTAAAGGGACGAAATGTTATAATGTTGTAAGACAGAGGTAGGAAAGGGTGATGATACCAGGAAGGAGTCCAATTAGATAAAAGCATTAGCTCTAAGTGTGATATACTGGAAAGGTAAGTGGGGACCAGGTAGCAGGTGGTCACATGCCTAAATAAGGATTCTGTACTTCATTCAGCAGACTTTTGGGGACCACTGAGGGAGTTAACTGTGGTAAAAACAGCCCCCTTTTCTCACCTCTGCCCCTATGACACGGTGGAGAGGCTCATATAGTGTTGACAGGACACTTTCAAGTGCAGTTCTTTGAACTGTTCACATCACCCAGGTAGCAGTTACTGATGTTCAAACTGAATTTTCTTCATTGATCTAGCTACCATATGGTAGTAGAGCTAGAAATAGCTGGAGGGTCCTCAAAGATTTTGCTATTGTGTTTAATCTATTTTGTTCATCTGCTGAAATAGTTTTCTCTTGAAAATGCAATATTGATTCAAAGTGTTTACATTTATTTGCTTCAGGGAAAACCTTTTTTTTTTTTTTTTTTTTTGAGACAGAGTGTTGCTCTGTCGCCAGGCTGGACTGCAGTGGCGCCATCTCAGCTCACCGCAACCTCCACCTCCCGGGTTCACGCCATTCTCCTGCCTCAGCCTCCCGAGTAGCTGGAACTACAGGCGCCTGCCACCAAGCCCAGCTAATTTTTGTATTTTTAGTAGAGACAGGGTTTCACCATGTTGGCCAGGATGGTCTCGATCTCTTGACCTCGTGATCCGCCTGCCTCGGCCTCCCAAAGTGCTAGGATGACAGGCGTGAGCCACCACACCCGGCCAGGGAAAGCCTTTTCTATCCTTAACTTGCAAGCTAGCATACAAAACTTAGATTTCTGACTAGCAGAAAAACCATTCTCTTAGGTAATTCTTCTTTCCAAAAGTATGTTCCAGAGGTCTATACCAACTCATTCTTTTAGATTAAAAGCTAAGGATCCTCAAATCACAGTTTGGTTATTATTTTTTTTTTTTCACACACAAGTATAAAGTCATGTGCAAAGAAGTAAACAGAACAGAGAATCTAACTTACAGCAATTCAATGGAAATTCACAGTAAGAATGCCAAGGTCACGATTATCGCATGTATTATTGTCCTAGTGTCTACATCTGTATTTATGAATCACCTTTTTTTTTTCCTCCTTTTCTTCTCTCTAAGCCCTTTTCTAGGATACTGCAATTATAGTTGTTCTATTAGAAATGAGTCCTTGAAACCCTTTGGAATCTAGAAGGTCACCTATCCCACAAAGCCACATTACGTCTAAATGTTCTCAACTGTGAGATTACAGTCACTCTATTTAGTGCGGGAAAGTGGATAGAGTTTTGGGAGAACAATTTTTTTTTTTTTTTGAGACAGTTATTTTCTGGCACCCAGGCTGGAGTGCAGTGGCCTGATCACAGCTTACTGCAGCCTCAACCTCCCGGGCTCAAGCGGTCCTCCCACCTCAGCCTCCCAAACAACTGGGACTACAGGCATGAGCCACCACGCCCAGTTGATTTTGGTAGTTTTTGTAGAGACATGGTTTTGCCATGTTACCCAGGCTGGTTCAAACTCCTGGGCTCAAGAGCTCTGCCCACCTCAGCCTCCCAAAGTGCTTGGATTATAGGTGTGAGCCACCATGCCTGGCCAATTTAGTAATTTTTAAATACAAAAAAAAAAAACTGATCACATAGCAAAATAGGTCAAGTAAAATATCATTGGTGCTGTATTTATTTTCAACCACACAATAATTACCTTAAGGTCTAAAACTTGACATTTATCTATAGGTGACAAGTTTAAATCAAATTTAATTTAAAGTCTTAATTATTCTATTTCATAAATAGCAATACCCAGACAACTATTAACTGCCAACGAACAGTTTTTCGTGTTTTCTTCAGTAGTAACCTTGAGATGTATCTTCTACCTTTCCTTCAGAGATTCCTTGGGCTGGGGCTAGAAAGAAGGAAATGTCTATATAGCACTCTTGATGTAAATAACTCCATCTTAGAAAAAGACTCTGCCTTACATTGGCCGGGCACAGTGGCTCACGCCTGTAATCCCAGCACTTTGGAAGGCCAAGGCGGGCACATCATGACATCAGGAGATTGAGACCATCCTGGCTAACACGGTGAAACCCCATCTCTACTAAAAATACAAAAAACTTAGCTGGGCGTGGTGGCAGGCACCTGTAGTCCCAGTTACTTGGGAGGCTGAGGCAGGAGAATGGCGTGAACCTGGGAGGCGGAGCTTGCAGTGAGCCGAGATCACACCACTGCACTCCAGCCTGGGCGACAGAGCAAGACTCCATCTCAAAAACGAAAAGAAAAGAAAAAGACTCTACCTTACCTTTCAAAAGGCATCATGCCAACAAGGACTAGATATTCACACACTAGAAGTCCACACACAATGAAATACAGACATGTGCACACACACGCACACACGTTTTCTTTATCTATTTGCCCACTGATGGACACTCACATTGTCTCCATATCTTGGCTCTTGTGAATAATACTGAAATGAACATAGAGTACAGATATCTTTACAAGATGGCAATTTCAATTTCATGTCCTTTGGGTATATATCCAGAAGAGAGATTACTAGGTCATATGGCAGTTCTATTTTTAGTTTATTTAGGAACCTCCATACTGTTTTCCATAATGGCTATACCAATCCACATCCCACCAACAGTGTGCCAGGGTTCCCTTTTCTCCACACCTCACCAACATTTACATCTTGTGTTTTTTATAACAGCCATCCTCATGAACATGAAGTGGTATCTCACAGTGGTTTTAATTTGTGTTTCCCCAACGATTAGTAATGTTGGACACCTTTTCATATATCTGTTGACCATTTTTATGTCTTTTTTGGAGAAATGTCTATTCAGGTCCTTTGTCTGCTTTTTAAACAGGTTGTTTTTCTGCCACTGAGTTGTAACAGTTCTTAAAATGTTTAAGAACTTAAAAATGTAACCCCTTATCAGATATGTAGTCTGTGAATACTTTTTCCTAGCCCATAGGTTGCCTTTCCATTTTGTTGACTGGTTTTTTGTTTTGTTTGTTTTGCTGTGCAGAAGCCTAATTTGATATAGTTCATGTATTTATTTATCTTTGCTTTTGTAGCTTGAACTTTTGGTGTGATCCAAAAAGTCACTGCCAAAGCCATCTATGAGCACAGGGTATTTTCCATTTATTTGCGTCTTCTTTATTTCAATCATGTTTTATTGTTTTTAGTGTACAAATATTTCACCTCCTTCAAATTTATTCCTAAGTGTTTTATTTTTGTTGATGATATCATCAACAAGTGAGATGTATTCCAGGTATGCATGGCTAGTTGTAACACACACAAAATCAATGTGATACATCACATTAACAGAATGAAAGATTGAAAAACCCCATGATCATCTCAATGGATGCAGACAACGCCTTTGACAAAGTTAAATATCCTTTCTCAATAAAAACTCTTTTTTTTTTTTTGAGACAGAGTCTTGCTCTGTCGCCCAGGCTGGAGTGCAGTGGCACGATCTCGGCTCACTGCAAGCTCCGCCTCCCAGGTTCATGCCATTCTCCTGCCTCAGCCTCTCCGAGTAGCTGGGACTACAGGCGCCCGCCACCACGCCCGGCTAATTTTTTGTATTTTTAGTAGAGACGGGGTTTCACCGTGGTCTCGATCTCCTGACCTCGTGATCCGCCCGCCTCGGCCCCCCAAAGTGCTGGGATTACAAGCGTGAGCCACCGCGCCCGGCAACTCTTAACAGTTTAAGCATACAAGGAAAGTTCCTCAACATAATAAAGGTCACTCATGAAAAACATACAACTAACATCATAATCAACAGGAAACAAATGAAAACTATTCCACTAAGATCCAGTACAAGGCAGGGATGCCCATTTCTATTCAACATAGTACTAGAAGTACTAGCAAAGGTAATCAAACAAGAAAGAAAAGGCATCCAAATCAGAAAGGAAGAAGTACAATGATCTCTATCTGGAGATGACATGATTTTATACATAGAAAACCCCAAAGATTCCACACAAAAATAACCTGTTAGAATAAATGAACTCAGTAAAGTTGCAACATACAAAATCAACACACAAAAATCAGTGCATTCCTACACACAAATAAAACGGCCTAGTTGAAAAAGAAATCAAGACAATCCCATTTTTGATATCATAAAAAATTCTTAGGAATAAATTCTGTAGCTTAAATGAATTAATCCATTAATCCTACGTGTTTGTCTTTAGCAGTCTCTCCTATAGTTTGATGATCAATTTACCCTCCACCCTTCACAACTGCAAAAGCAAATGCAATCTAATGGAGCCACTTACCATTCTTTCGGCCACCAGGATCTGAATCCCCTTCCTAATCCTTAGCATCCCTTACCTTATAAAACAGAGTGCCTCTCCTACTATCAAAGCAGAAAATTCTAGATACTTCTTTTCCAGCATCTCTTGCTCTAGACATCGGCACATAAATGAGGCCACGTTGATCATAAATACTCACCTGCAGTATTTGAATCAAAAACTAGGGATGAGAATGAGGGATTATGCAGAATCCATTCTTAGTATTAGGTGGTGGCAACTACAAACAGTTTATAAGAGGACAGAGGCAGTAGCAGTGTCCACTGCCCAGTGACAGTAACACTGACGTGGATGGCACAGATTGCAGTGCTCATGAGTGCACCACCACCAACAGGTCTTCAGTCAGCTCTGCAATGTGAGGCCCTATACTAGCCTTCTGGTTTTTGAACACAGTCCCTAGGCGCTCCCAGAAAGGTTTGTGAGCCGCCCAAAATACTTTTAATAAATTCCTTCTCTGCTTAAATTTGCCTAAGTCAGTTTCTGCAGCTTGCAACTAAGACCCTGATTGATACAGCATCTTGGTCTCCTTAGACTAACTTTACATGTTTTGGCATTACATCATCTCTTTAACGACACGTTTCCTCAAAGCACACATGGGATCCTAGTAAGGAGATGTGTTTAGGAAAAACATCATAATATTAACACTTTGCATTGTATAGATCTTAACTGACTCTGAAAAGAATGAAAAATAGAAAACATGGTATACATACTTGTTTATATGTGAATATATATTGTATATGTGTATATACAGTCATGCATCACATAACAATAGGGATACATTTTGAGAAATGCATCATTAGGTGATTTGTCATTGTGCAAACATCAGAGAGTGTACTAACAAACCTAGATGGCATGGTCTACCTATAGGCTATATGGTGTAGCCTATTGTTTCTAGGCTACAAGCCTGTACAGCATGTTACTGTACTGAATACTGCAGGCAACTATAACACAATGGTAAGTATTTGTGTTTCCAAACATATCTAAACATAGAACAGGTACAGTAAAAGTATGGTATTATAATTTTATGGGACCACTGTCGTATATGTGGTCCATGATTGACCAAAACATCATTATGCAGTGCATGACTGTATATGCATATATATTAACACGTATTTGTAGGCCAGGTGCAGTAGCTCACACCTGTAATCCCAGCACTTTGGGAGGCCAAGTCAGGAGTATTGCTTGAAGCCAGGAATTTGAGACCAACCTGGGCAATGTAGTGATACCCTGTCTCTACAAAATATTTAAAAATTAGCCAGGCATGATGGTACACACCTATAGTCCCAACTACTTGGGAGACTGAGGCAGAAGAACCACTTGAGCCCAGGAGTTCAAAACTGCAGTGAGCTATGATCGTGCCACTGCACTGAAGCCTAGGCAACAGAGTACGACTGTGGTTTTTTTTGTTGTTTTTTGTTTTTTTTGTTGTTGGTGGTGGCTTTTTTTTCTCTTTTCTTTTTTTTTTTTTTTGAGACAGAGTTTTGCTCTTGTCACCGAGGCTGGAGTGCAGTGGTGTGATCTCCACCTCCGAGGTTCAAGCAATTCTCCTGCCTCAGCCTCCCGAGTAGCTGGGGATTACAGGTGCCCACCACCATGCCTGGCTAATTTTTTGTATTTTTAGTAGAGATGGGGTTTCGCCATGTTGGCCAGGCTGGTCTCGAACTCCTGACCTCAGGTGATCCACCTGCCTTGGCCTCCCAAAGTGCTGGGATTACAGGCGTGAGCCACCATGCCCAGCCGAGACTGTGTTTCTTTAAAAATATACATATATATACACACATATACACGTGTATGTGTATATATACACATACACGTGTATATGTATATATACACATACACGTGTATATGTATATATACACATACACGTGTATATGTATATATACACATACACGTGTATATGTATATATACACATACACGTGTATATGTATATATACACATATATTTTTTTACATATGTATATATGTATCTATACGTATATATGTATATACACACACACACACGCATATGTTCGCACACACACAGAAACACACACATATATATATGTATATCTGTTGTTCTTTATAATGAAGTTTGGTTATATTTAATTATATTTTTAAAATCTGTTAAAAGATAACTACTTTTGGCTGGGCGCAGTGGCTGATGCCTGTAATCCCAGCACTTTGAGAGGCCAAGGCAGGTCGATCACCTCAGGTCAGGAGTTCGAGATCAGCCTGGCCAACATGGTGAAACCTCGTCTCTACTAAAAATACAAAAATTAGCCGGCTGTGGTGGCACATATCTGTAATCCCAGCTATTCAGTAGGCTGAGGCAGGAGAATCACTTGAACCTGGGAGGTGGAGATTGCAGTGAACTGAGATTGCACCATTGCACTCCAACCTGGGTGACAGAGCGAGACTCCGTCTCCAAAAAAAAAGATAACTACTTTTGTTTCCCAACTAATTGGGTGTTTAAACTAATTAGGTATCAAAACAAAAAAAAAAAAAGAAAAGAAAAAACCCACAGGCTTTGGGGTCAGAAAAAAATGAGTTTAAACTGCTATTCACTACTTACTTTCTGTGAAACCTTGGAGGACTTTCTTAAATTATCTAAGCCTCAATTCTCTCATTGGAAAAATAAGTATAATAACACCCATTCTATAAGGCTATCTGTAGGGTGAGAGAGAACATACATAAAACAGCTCGCCCAGTATCTGACATGTATTAGATGCTCAATAAACTTTGAGAGTCCAGCCCTCACAATCTGCCTATCCCTCAATGCCAAACCAAACTAATCTTCTCCAGGGATTATGTTCTTCCAAAGGAAGATAAAATTGGCTGGGCGCGGGGGTTCACGCCTGGAATCCCAGCATTTTGGGAGGCCGAGGCAGGCCTATTGCTTGAGCTCAGGAGTTTATACCAGCCTGGGAAACATGGCGAAACCTCTTCTCTACAAAAAATGCAAAAAATTAGCCAGGAGTGCTGGCATGCGCCTGTGGTCCCAGAGGGAAGCTAAAGTGGGAGGTTTGCTTGAGCTCCAGAGGTAGAGGTTGCAGTGAGCCAAGACCGTGCCACTGCACTCCAGCCTGGATGACAAAGTGAGACCTTGTTTCAAAAAAAAAAAAAAAAAAGGTAAAATTCACTCCCAGACACCCACCCAATTCAGTCAAATGCACTGACACTAGTGAAACACCATGCATCTTACGTTTAGCGTACCTGTTACCTACTGTCTTCCCTATATTTCTAGGATACTGTCTTTCTTCTATTTCTAGATTTTCTCAGTACCTCCTATACATGAATTGCTATCCATATAGGCATGAAGGAAAGGCTGGGGTATCAACGTCAGTCACTTTGCTTCCACATGGGATTATGCTTTTTAAATGAGACATTGTTTCTAAGGGACATTGCCATTAAGTTGTTAAATTGCATTTTATTAACATCATTGCCCTAACAAAAAAAGGTCAAGCTTAAAGCTACTCGGTTACCTAAGAACAGGTCTATGTTTCTCCCAACTTACTGAACACAGCTGGAGTGAACTGTGTGTACTTGAGCTTCTGTGTATGTGGAATGGGTGGAGGGAGGGAGGGGCAGGGAAGGCAAACACCAAAAAGGAAATGAAACATGCACCAGTAGGACCCACAAGCCCTCCATACCAATGTATTCACACAAAATACTAGAGGGGCTTCAGAGATTAACTGGTTCAACCACCTTGTTTTAGAGATATAAAACATGAGAAGCACCTTTTAAAATACTGAATGATATGCCACTGTACGTAGATGCCACAAGTTGTTCATCCATTTATTTATCTATGGACACTTGAGCTTGCTTTCACCTTTTGGCTATTGTGAATAATGCTGTGCTATAAAGTTGGATGTACAAATATCTGTTCCAGTCCCTGCTTTCAATTCTTTGGGCTATATAATAAGTGGAATTCTCGAATTACATAATTCTATTTTTAATTTTTATTGAAACTTGAAGACATTATGCTAAGTGAATAAACCAGTCACAAAAACAGACAAATGCTATATGATTCTGCTTATATGAGTTACCTACAGTAGTCAGACTCATAGAGACAGAAAGTAGGATGGTGGTTGCCAGGGGTTGGGGAGAAAAGACAATGGCAAGTTATTGTTTAATGGGTATAGAATTTTAGTTTAGGAAAATGAAAAAAAACTCTGGATATGGATGATGATGATGATGACGGTTGCATAGCAGTGTGAATACACCTAATACCACTCAACTGTACACTTAAAGATGATTCAAGTGGTAAATCTTATGTATATTTTACCACAAATTTAAAAATGTATTCATCTTTTTTTTTTAAAAGGGGAGTGGGGGGAAGGGGGTATATACAAATTGGTTAACAGACCTTCCAGTGTCAAACAATGAGTGGTAGAACACGGATTACAACCAAGTTCTTCTACTTGATGGCCCACAGCTTTTTCTACCAAACCACAAATGAAAAGAAAAATAATTATAGACTTGGAATGCCTCCTCATACTAGCATCTGGACCACATCTTGTCCAATATGATAATATCTCAAATATCAGCAGGATAGACCCTGCTCGCCCAACTCCAGTTGTTTTCTGACACCTACTAGGCACCAAGTTAACTGGGCCTCTCCTTACAGCTGAGACCTCAAATGATGGCACACAGAGGCTGTCCCCTTTCCTCCCTCTCAGGCAATGTTATGTCTCAAGGGCAGGAACCTGCAGTCAGCTATGTTTTGCTCTGGGAATTTCAAGGAGTATCTCAAAGGAAAGGCTGGGGTATCAACATCAGTCATTTTGCTTCCACATGGGATTATGCTTTTTGAATGAGACATTGTTTCTAAGGGACATTGCCAGCCTTCTGTTCCATGTTTTTCACTGGTTTAAAAGATTTTTGTTGCTAAGTCAGCTCATTAGGAAGGAAGGAAATGTAGCCTTATTTCAGGCCAGACTGTTGCAAAGTATTCATAATGTATCACAGCCTTGGAAACTGGATTTCATGTTGCTATCTGCCTTTTATTCCCCTCACCTCTCCATTCTGACAACTGTAGACAAGTTAAAATTCAGGCCGGGCGCGGTGGCTCACGCTTGTAATCCCAGCACTTTGGGAGGCTGAGGCGGGCGGATCACGAGGTCAGGAGATCGAGACCACAGTGAAACCCCGTCGCTACTAAAAAATACAAAAAAATTAGCCGGGCGTGGTGGTGGGCGCCTGTAGTCCCAGCTACTCGGAGAGGCTGAGACAGGAGAATGGCGTGAACCCGGGAGGTGGAGCTTGCAGTGAGCCGAGATTGCGCCACTGCACTCCAGCCTGGGCAACAGAGCGAGACTCCGTCTCAAAAAAAAAAAAAAAAATTCAGCAGTACGTAAGAATCAGAGAACAGAGGTTGTTTCTCTAAAGTCCTAATAAACCTTGACAACAATAAAGCACTAGAAATACCCCTGCTGTCCTAATCCACAAAATTCCCAGCACTAAAAAAAAAACAAAACAATAAAAAAAACTATATGGAATAAAGATTTAAACATAAAAAAGTTAAAAGTGCTAGAAGAAAAAATGAGTGAAATGTATTATCTTTTATAATCTTGAAGAAGACCTTTATAAACAGAATACAAAATGCATCTAACTACATAAAAAGGTAAAGCATCTCTATGTCCAAAAATTTAGGAAAGTCAAAAGACAAATGACAATGCAGGAGAAATATCTGCAACACATGAGATAAAAGGCTATTTTTCATTTACATTGTATATTTTACAAATCACTTATTAAAAAATTTGTATTGTGATAAGATATACATAAAATTTACCATTTTAGTCACTTTTAAGTATACAATCCGGTGGCATTAAGTACATTCACATTATTGTGTAACCATCACCACTATCTGTCCCCAGAACTCATTTATCATCCCAAATGAAAACTCCTTACCCATTACACATAACTCCCCATTCTCTCTCACCCCGAACCCTGGCAACTGCCATTCTATTTTCTGTCTCTGTGAATCTGACCATTCTGGGTGACTCATATAAGTAGAATCACACAGTATTTTTCTTTTTTTTTCTGACTGGCTTATTTGACTCAGCAAGGTTCATCCTTCTTGTCGCATGTGTCCGAATTTCCTTTCTGAAGTCTGAATAATAATCCACTGCATCACATTTATTCATTTATCCATCAATAAACACTTAGGTTGTTTCTACTTCTTTGTTATTGTGTATAAATCACTATTTTAAAAAGACAAATAATTCAGTTAATGGAGAAACTACGAGAGGGCTGGGGCTTGATTCATGCAGAAGTCTGCAGGAGAAAAGACAAACCAGCAAAGACAGGAGCAGTCATCTGGGATGGTCTACAGCGACAAAGCTGGAGACCTGAGATCTGGGCAGTTTCCCTCACATGATTTTTGCTGAATTCTGAAGCTGCTTCAGAGACGCACTGAAGTGTTTCTGTACATTTTAAATATCCCCTGTAGTGATTTTCTACCACTCTGGGCTGCCTGCCTGGGCTGTCCCTCAAATATCTCCCCAAGTACAAGTTGGTTTTTGTTTTGTTTTGGTGCTTGAGTTTGTTAGTGTTCTGATTACAAAGTGACATAAACGCTCAATGGCCAGCTTCTACCCTTATTTTTCCCTTAAGCCCTGTTATTTTAACGTGCGATTTTGTAGAACCCAGGTTTCTCAGGAAAGCAAAAGCACCTTTACTTCCAACACCCAAGTGTGGCACAGGCTGGCAATTCAGAGAAAGAGACAAAAGTAAAATGTGCAGAGAGAAAAAACAAAAAAAACTAAGAGCTCTCATGGGAATAACCTATTTGCCCATTTGCAATTATAGAGTGATTTTATAGTCTGTAAATGCACCAACAGTGACGTGGATTAATACTCATAACCAGCTCAAGATGTGAACAAAAAAGCAGGAATCTTTTATTCCAGGTAACAATAATGCTTGTAGTAAGGAAGAAAACTGTCATAACACAAAGATGATGGCTTCTTAATTGCAGGCACTGTCAACACAATGTTCCTTGGAATTAGCAATTCAGCTTTCAAAGTAAAAGAATCCTGGTTAGATGCTAAAGGTGTCAGCTCCATTCCTACCCCTACACCAAGCTACCAGTTAAAAAACCACCTATTTTTCAAATGTTTAAAATCAAAACAATTTTGGAATGACTACAATTATGGTAATTTTACAAGGTATAAATTTTATCAGGTATATAAAATTATAACTGCCACAACTTTGCATTTATGTAACACCTTTTTTAAGCATTAAAAACATTTGCTGGCCAGGCACGGTGGCTCATGTCTGTAATCCCAACACTTTGGGAAGCCGAGGCGGGTGGATCACCTGAGGTCAGGCGTTTGAGACCAGCCTGGCCAAATACAAAAAATTACACAAAATACAAATACAAAAAATACAAAAAAATTAGCTGGGCTTGGTGATGGACACCTGTAATCCCAGCTACTCGGGAGGCTGAGGCAGAAGAATCACTTGAACCCGGGAGGCGGAGGTTGCAGTGAGCTGAGATCGCGCCACTGCACTCCAGCCCCAGCCTGGGTGACAGAGGGAGACTCCGTCCCAAAAAAAAAAAAAAAAAATTGCTTAGTAAGCAAGGTAGTACTTGTTAAAAACGAGTCTCCTTGGCTTCCCTGTAAGACATAGATTCCTTTCATTTCTCTGAGATCTTTCAATGGGGAGCTAAAAGAAGTGTGAAAAAACAAGAGGGGAAGGTGTGAGGTGGCTGTGAACTCTGCTGGACAACTAGTAAGATGTCTGCTCAGAAATCACTAACAGGAAAGAAAAAAGGGAAACAAAAATAATACAAAGCAAACACATTTACCACATACTCAATATCTGTACAGCATTGTGCCTGGTGCTGTAAGAACTCCGGCCACAAAGGCAAAAGTGTGTGGAAGAAATTGGGACGTGAAGACAGTTGCGCCAGTATCTGTTATGTAATTATCCTATAGCCAAAGTGATGCTATACAAGGTCTTCCTCTCTCACAAAGTACTAGTGGGAATTTGTGCTCTAGGATCTTAAAAAGTGACAGGGAGAGAGAATGCACCTCATAAAATGCCCAACTCACCCAAAGGGCATTACTCATGATGCTAGAAGGAGATCTGTCTAATGAGACACATTGGTGAGGTTGGAATAACAGGAACATTCTGCAGATGGGCCAACGGACACTCTGGTAGGGACTGACCTGAAAAGAAATGGGAGTTTCCTAAGTCTAGCCAACAGTCATCATGGCAGCTCCCAACGAAGAGTTAAGGGGCATCCCAGTTCTACTGCCACTGCTGACTAGTTATCACTTCAACTCTCCATTCATCCATTTTCCCATATACAAAATGGAACAAATAATATCTTAGAAGACGTCAAGATCATAAATATTCTATATTCAAGTGCTTTGGAAGAAAAACAGTTTTAAACCAATGAATCATTGTGACTCAACATTGGGTTGGGAGAGAAGCTAAAACAGTGAGGACAGTTCTAAAAAACTAAACTGCATAGAAGCCAACCCATTAAAATATCCTCTCAAAAACGTTCATCAAAGCAGAATAAATGTTCCTTATTCCTCTCAAGACCAACTCCAGCACCACCACCTCTTCTCATCACTCACAGTATCAAAACCACCACTGCCAATACCATATTAAGTAGGAGTCAAGCAAAACACATGGTTGAAACTTGTTCTACTGACCAGATACCACTGTGAAGGCAGCAGATCAAAGCTGGTGCCAGACACCCCTTGAGGAACAAAGGAGAAAGATATCCAGAGCACGCACAACAAAATCAAGGGCATCACTAGCCATTCTCATCTGTGTTTAGCTTTGTTCCCTGCCCCCTCCTTTTTTGCTGACACATCTTTGAAGGATAAAATACTTTACATACCCCGTTCACATGGCATTATATACCTTTCTTTCATAGTAACTTAGAAATAATGCAATGCCCAGAAAAAGAGGTATACATCTTATTTAATACAGCAACACCAAATTGGGAAATAACTCTTCGTTAAAAGCACAAATTACATTGGATATACTGGGCTCTCCCAGGGTCATGATATTTAAGTAAGAATTTCTGAGCCACGAACTGAGACTGTTAAAAAGCAAAATACAATGGTTAATAATACAGAGCTCTAAACATAAAAGCGTATATTATTTAAGCATTAAAAAGTCATTGTGTATATTTGTCTAACTGGCAATATAAAAAAACACAAAAATCTGATTTGTTATAAACTACACAGAAAATTGAAGTAGCAATTACAGGCTAGCAACTAACTAATGACTTACACCGTTCCTTTGTTCTGATAGCTGTTAGCATACAGAAGAACTTCCAGAGAGAGAAATAAAAAGGTATGAACTGCAAGTCAGTTCACTATTTTTATGTTGGATCTCCCAATAACAGGATTTGAATAAGCAAGGAGAGAGGGAACCCCAGGCTTCAAGGAAGATTTGTGTCATCTGTATATTCCCTGCATTATGTAAATTATCTATGGATCTCTGGAAACAGCATGAGGTAATAGAAATCAAAGAGATATGTTTAACTCAGCTTCACAACTTATTAACTCTGTGACCTTAGTAAAGTCCATTAATCTCACTTAACTTTCTCATCTGTAAAATAAGATGTAACACTACCTACTTCATAGAACTGTCAAGTTTAAGGGAAAGAACAAACGTATGTTCTTTAGAAGAGGCGTAAATATTAGTGCTCCCTACACGCTGGCTGCCTATTGACTATTTGCAATGATGACAGACCACAGTTGGAAGGCATCCGATGCAATATGGAGTGTCTGCTTAATATTAAAAAATTATCAGTTATGGAACATTTAAACATGGAGACATGTTCTAAGAGGAAAGAGTATGAAATAATCTCAACTATGTAAAATATTTATAGAAAATGTAATTAATTATGGGCATCTAAATGAGGTTCCTCATAAAGGTACTACCTATAATGTTAAGGACAATTCTTGGTCAAAGGGCAAAAGTACAATACAAAACATCACCAAGCATGGATTTCCATCAATGTGTAACTTAATCCCTCTCAAAGAGGATACTTCAGTTGAAGTTCGGCCCAACTGAAATGCTGAGCTGTTCTAATCTTCGCTCTGTATGTTCTCTTTTTAGGGATGAGCTTGTCTTTCACTGCTAATTGAACAAATCAATTGTCACAACAAGACTGGTGACATATGACACTCATGCCCATTACACTCCCACTGGTGGCAAAAGGAAAAAACTGAGTCCCTATAAGCCAGTGACTAAAATCCACATTTGGCTAGAATTTTCATTAGTAAATCTAATCCCAACACTTATAAACTGGCTATATTGTTTAATGATTATCATGTAAAAGGCATAATTTTTTTTTTTTTTTTGAGACAGAGTTTCGCTCTTGTTGCCTAGGCTGGAGTGCAATGGTGTGATCTCAGCTCACCACAACCTCCGCCTCCTGGGTTCAAGTGATTCTCCTGCCTCAGCCTCCCAAGTAGCTGGGATTACAGGCATGCACCACCACACCCAGCTAATTTTGTATTTTTAGTAGAGACGGAGTTTCTCCATGTTGGTCAGGCTGGTCTCGAACTCCCAGCCTCAGGTGATTCACCCGCCTCGGCCTCCCAAAGTGTAGGGATTACAGGCATGTGCCACCATGCCCAGCTGGCATAATTTTAAAAAAAAAGAATGCAGAGGAATTGCATTCAATTAAGAGGCTTTAACTCAAACCCCATGGCCATGCCTACGTTCAAACAAGGGCTGAAACCAAATGTTAAACTTTTAAACTAATTGGTGTTAAAAGGAGTAGATATATACATACAGGTCCAAATAATACAAATTCTCAACATTAAAATTCCTCTATTAATGAGGAAGATAATAGAGACAACCAAAACATCATTAATTTGGGACTGGCGAGCTCATTACAGAACATAAGGGGCTTCGAGCAGATTTACATTCCTAATTATGTTTTGCTTCATCTAATATTAAAATTACCTTGCAGTATTTCCTAAGACCCACGGTGAGGGTGACTAGCATCCGGCTGAGTGTAGCAAGTACAGTGAGCCTAGGATGAGATCTAATGCCAGTAACTCATACAAATTACCTTAAGTCATTCAAGTTCGTACATTTCCTGTAAAACTGAAAACCAGCCCTCTGAGTCATAATCAAATGATAAAGAATATAATTAGTCAGGATGTTGAATATTTTTCCCATAAAGTCAAGAACAAGGTAAGAATGTCCTCTCCCACCACTTCTCATTATGCAAGAATACAAAAGTAGCCTTGAACCAATGAAAAGACCATTCCTTATTCTTGGTTAAGGACATCTCAACAATATCAATGGATATAACCAGGCGGAAACTCAGATCTGCAGAAATCAATGAAAAGGACTGAAAATGGGAAATATGTGGATATAAAATATCATTGTTCTTCCATAATTTCTTTAAAAGACAACTGATCATGTAAGCAAAAATAACAACATTGTAAAGTGAGGTTCACAGCATACGTAGAAGTTAACAATAGCACAAAGAGCAGGGAGGAGCAGATGAATAGAATTATACCCATAGAAGGTGCTTACATTTGAGGAATGGGAGGAGCGGAATGCCAGTTCTCTCTAAGTTAACGTATAAATTTAATGTAACCCCCTCCTCAATAGCAATGAGCTCTTTTACAGTGGTTTTATAGTTTTTCTTTATAAAGTTTGAATGTAAAAATAAACATACAACAGCAGCTAGGAACACACTGAAAAGGAAGAGCCATGAGAAATACTAAAACACATTAAAAGCCTGTGATTAAAACAGCGTGTAGCACATATATGCACAGATGCCAAAGGAATAGAAGTCCAGAAGTAGACCCATACCTAACCTATGATAAAAGTACATCTCAAATCACAAAGATGACCTTTTTAATAAATAGGACTGGTACAACCGTATAGCAATTTGGAGAAAGATAAAATTGGATGCATTCCTCACACTATACAGAAGAATAAACTCCACATGCCTCCAGGATCTAAATATAAAATATGAAACTCAACAAGTACTAGAAGAAAATATAAATTCTTTTTTAACAGGCATATAGGGAAACCATACTAGATGAGTTATAGGATTGAACACACATGTGAATGCATTGATACTGCTGAGTGCCAAGGTTCTCATCATGAAAGGGACATACAAACATGGAGCAGGAGAAGGCAAGAAAGATCCCTGTGGGGATGGACGAGAACTAGAAGTACTGGTATGAACTCATGATTTTTTTTTAAGTGTATGTAGAGATACATGTATGCATGCATGTAGTTCATATCAGTATATGTACATATATGTACACATAAATGTATTCCTTAGCTCTCACCATCTAGCAAAGGTACCTCACGTGCAATGCTCACACCTAGAACCCATATCTTGGTCTTTAAAACCATTTGCACTAAAGGGAACCAGGATTCCTGAGAGAAATGACTGATTTCAGAGTTGGGAAACAGCAGGGACAAGATGAATACCAGAATGGAAGTACCCTCAAAAAATGATGGGGAACATGTCACAAATATACAGCAGTAGTTAAAAAGGGCTTTCAACTGGCCAAGTCTGGGGCAATTTGATATGTGTTTTAAGTATAAAATACTTAAGAGGGGAGATGGGGGAAAAATGGTAGATAGCAGGCAGGACTAACTTGCAGCTCCCACTCAGAGCGGCATGTGGAGACTCACATCGTGAACTTTTGCTCCAAGAACTACTGCAGGAACATATAAGGAAAGCCAAGATAATCCACAGACCCTTTGAAGGAAGCAAGCGCATTGCTCCTGCAGGTCCCAGGAAACAACCAAAAAACTGTTGAGTGCCCAGAGTGTGAAAGTGTGAAAGGGGGATCGTCCACCCCCGAACACACACCCTCACTGGGGAACATGAAGGTCCAGATCACAAGAGAAGAATATGACTTACCTGGAGCTGAGACAAATTTAGAGAGCCAAGTGAAATACAGGAGTAGAAGAAGCAGCGGGAAAAGCCACGTGGGCTCTTGGTCCCCAGGAAAGCCATTTCTGACTCTGTCTCACAGAGGTCCTTGGGGAGGGCTGCCAGAGGAACTGGGAAAAGACCGCAAGGAGAAGGGAACTTCCAGCTGAGCTTTGTAACAATTTGGATAGGACTCAAAGTTTCCTGGACAGAACTCGGGAGAGGGGATGAATCAGGAGTACAGACACAGCACAGAAACCACAGCAGGTGGGGAGGCCTGAAACCTGAAAGCCCTGTTTGGTTTCTCAGCCAAGAGGCTGGTAGCCTGGGGTAAGTTCTCAGCCCTGCTCACCCGCGGCCTGGAAATAAACTCCATGCTGTTGGAGGGGCATGGTAGGAATGAGACCGGCTTTTTGGGCAACGTGGGAGCTGGGTAAGGGCTTGCTTTACCCCACCTTCCTGGTGACCTGCATGACACAGCAGAAGCAGCCATAATTCTCCTGGGAATGTAACCCCACTGGCCTGAGAGCCACACCTCCATCCCCCACAGCAGCCGCAGCAAGCCCCACCCACGGAGAGTCTGAGCTCAGACACGCTCAACCCTGCTCCCATCTGATGTTTTTTCTCTACCTGCCCTGCTAGCCGAAGACAAAGGACATAATCTCCTGGGAGCTCTAGGGCCCCACCCACCACCTGATCCTCCCTATACTACCACAGCTGACGCCCTCTTGAAAGCGCCACCTCCTGGCAAGAGGCCAGCCAACACAAAACTTGTGCAATAAACAAAACTATAACTAAGGACCCTCACAGAGTCCATTTCACTCCCCTGCCACCTCTACTGGAGCAAGTGCTGGTATCTACAGCTGAGAGACCTGAAGACAGATCACATTAACAGGACTTGTGCAGACACCCCCAGTACCAGCCCAGAGCCCAGAAACTCCGCTGGGTGGCTAGAGTGGGAGGAAATCTTCACAGTCTATGCATCTGACAAAGGACTAATAACCAGAATTTACAAGAAACTTAAATCAGCAGGAAAAAAACAAACAATCCCATCAAAAAGTGGGCTAAGGACACGAATAGACAATTTTCAGAAGAAGATATACAAATGGCCAAAACACATATGAAAAAATGCTTAACATCACTAATGATCAGGGAAATGCAAATCAAAACCACAATGCAATACTACATTACTCCTGCAAGAATGGCCATAAAAAAAAAAAAAAAAATGTTGGCATGGATGTGGTGAAAAGGAAACACTTTTACACTGCTGGTGTGAATGTAAACTAGTACAACGATCGTTATTAGTCTGTTCTCACGCTGCTATAAAGAACCGCCAGAGACTGGGTAATTTAGAAAAAGAAAAGAGGTTTAATTGACTCACAGTTCCACAGGGTGGGGGGGGGCTCAGGAGACTTACCAACATGGTGGAAAGGGAAGCAAACACACCCTTCTTCACATGGCAGCAGCAAGCAGTGCCCAACAAAAAGGGGAAAAGCCCCTTATAAAACCATCTGAGCTCATGAGAACTCACTGTCATGAGAACAGCATGTGGGTAACTGCCCCCATGATTAGATTACTTCCCACAGGGTCTCTCCAGCAATACATGGGGCTTATGAGAACTACTATTCAAGATGAGATCTGGGTGGGGACACAGCCAAACCATATCAACCACTATGGAAAACAGTGGAGATTCCTTAAAGAACTCAAAGCAGAACTACCATTTGATCCAACAAACCCACTCCTGGGTATCTACCCAGAGGAAAAGTCATCATACAAAAAAGATACTTGCACATATGTTTATATCAGCACAATTTGCAACACAAAAACATGGAATCAGCCTAAATGCCCATCAATTAATGAATGAAGAAAATGTGGTGGGTGTGTGTGTGTGTGTGTGTGTGTGTGTGTGTAGACACATATATATACACACACACACACCATGGAATACTACTATATATATATACACCCATATACATATACACATACACACACACACACACATATATATATATACATACACCATGGGATACTACATATATATACACACGGAATTCACACACACACACACATATGTGTATATATACACACACACCATGGAATACTACATATATATACACACATGGAATAATATACATATATATATACACACACACACCACGGAATACTACTCAGCCATAAAAAGGAATGAAATAATGGCATTCACAGCAATCTGGATGGAACTGGAGATTACTATTCTAAGTGAAGTAACCCAGGAATGGAAAACTAAACATCATATGTTCTCACTCATAAGTGGAAGCTAAGCTCTGAGGATGCAAAGGCAGACTCAGGGGAAAGTGTCGGGGGGAGGTGAAGGATAAGACTACACATTGGGTACAGTGTACACTACTCAGGTGATGGGTGCGCCAAAAACTCAGAAATCACCGCTGAAGAACTTATTCATGTAACCAAACACCACCTGTTCCCTAAAAATTTATTGAACTAAAAAAGAAAAATATATGATTCTTCAAAAATTTAGTACAAAATAAAAGTTATTTTTCTGTTATTACAGGTTGAGATAATATTTTGGATATATCCAGTTCAATAAAATACATTAGCACCATTAATTTCACTTTTTTCTTTCTACTTTTTGTTTTATAATAAAATATGCAACAAAGACAAAAATAAGTTGTTTCATTCTAAGGTTTCTGATATAAAAGCAGATTCTCATATGTATCTAAGAAAAGCAAAGCAAGTGCTATTGGCAGGACTGGAAAAAAATTAATCAACATTTTAAAACTGCTTGAAGGTTCTTTTAAATAACCATAAATTTTAAGCTCATTTAGCTCCTACTATGTACTTTGAAAATCAAACGAATAATATGAACCTAGCCATAGTTTTCTAAATCTTGCTTATTAATTTAGTTGAACATCGCTATAATTTGTCAAAGAAAAGCATTTTATAAAATTTGATGTTGTGTCTTCCCAGTCTTAAATTACAGCTTTTTTTTTTTTTTTTTTGTGAGACAGAGTCTTAACTCTGTCACCCAGGTTGCAGTGCAGTGGCGTGATCTCAGCTCACTGCATGCAGCCTCTGCCTCCCAGGTTCAAGCGATTCTCCTGCCTCAGCCTCCTGGGTAGCTGGGATTACATGCGCACACCACGAAGCCTGGCTAATTTTTTGTATTTTTAGCAGAGATGGAGTTTCTCCATGTTGGCCAGGCCAGTCTTGAACTCCTGACTTCAGGTGATCCGCCCGCCTCAGCCTCCCGAAGTGCTGGAATTACAGGCGTGAGCCACCATGCCCAGCCTACAGCATCCTTTTTATAATTAAACTTTTTCTTCTAAATGATGTTGTCCTAATTGACTAAACAGAATTTCCTCAATGTGAAGGAAATTACCTTTTTAAGGAGAGGTTAATGCTACTGCCATCTCGTCCTCAAACACATGAAATAGCCCATGCCTCTGCTTTTGTTTTTCTTTTTTGATGTTGTTGTTGTTTTGTTTTTGAGATAGAGTCTCACACTGTCTCCCAGGCTAGGGTGCAGTGGCGCAGTCTCGGCTCACTGCAACCTCCGCCTCCCAGGTTCAAGCGATTCTCCTGCCTCAGCCTCCCGAGTAGCTGGGATTACAGGCAACCGCCCACCACGCCCGGCTAATTTTTTGTATTTTTAGTAGACATGGGGTTTCATTCTGTTGGCCAGGCTGGTCTCAAACGCCTGACCTCGTGATCCACCCACCTCAGCCTCCCAAAGTGCTGAGATTACAGGTGCTTTTGTGTTTTTATGAAAAAAATCCATACTAATATCTTGTTTACATAAATTTTCTTAGCAAAAGAAAAATAAATCCCAGAATTTATTTTTCAATACTCTAAATTTCAATAACGTCTAAAAACATTAGGTAACGGTGATGTTATATAGCAAAGGGAAATCTAGCAAGGCAATTCTAACTTTAGAAGGACAAATTAGTATCTCTCAAACAGCAGTCATGCAACTTTGGGGCATATCAGAATCATCTGAAGAGCTTATTAAAAGTAGAAATGCCCAGGTTCTACCCAAAAGCAATGAAATCAGAATCCACAAGGGTGAAGTCAATATCTACAATTTTATCCCCAAATCTCAGTGGAATATCAATCCCCCTTAGACAACAAAAAGGGTATAGGAATGAACCATATGAGTTCTGTCCACTACTCAGCAAACACCTCAGAAATGTGTGGCTTAGAATAAGAGCACGAGGGAAACGAAGAGCAAGCCAAAGGCATTTTCTGTAGGGGATGCTACTTCCAGATATGTGACAATACACACACGTTCTTTAACCGATAATTTCACTGAGCACATTCCAGGTATTTGGCCTCATCCCCTAAATTAACACGAAGTACAAAAAAATTTGAATCAACCATTAAGAAGTTTCCCATCCAACAGATTTCCATTCATAATGAATGTAGATAAGTATCACTTCCAAAGAATACACACAAGCCTCTATTTCCTAGTCTGATTACAATCTCCTATGTCTTTGGCATTTTCCCAGTATGCCTACTCTTTAAGACCTCTTCCTAACCTCTTATTCCTTCCCTATCCATCTCCTCTACCAGAACTAACTACTCACGTGAATCTACCCTCAATAGTACCCCTTGTTACCTTATTCTACACTGGCCCAGCAAAACCCTAACCCTGGATTAATGAGATATCTTCTTCTATATGCAACAGGTGCTAGAGCCAACCATGCAATGCAGATTTGTCCTACAATCTTAATTGTAGTAAAATACACATAACATAAAATGTGCCACTTAAACATTTTTAAGTAGATACAGTTCAGTAGCATTAAGTATATGCATATTGTCCTGCAACCAATCTCCAGAACTTTTTCACCTTGCAAAGCTGAAACGACACTCATTAAACAACTCATTTCCCCATCTCCCCAACCCCTAGCAACCACCATTCTACTGCTTCTATGAATTTGACTTCTTCAGTACTTCATAGACATGGAATCATACAGTATTTGTCTTTTTGAGGCTGGCTTATTTCACTCAATCCCACTACTTGTTGTCAATATCACGGTATTCCTTTTGATAGCAGTCTCATTCCTAAATCTGACTTACATCTTAACCCCAGTATGCTTTTATCTTTCTCCGAAAAGAACATGCTCCTTTTCTGATAACAAAAGTAATCCATGTTCAAAGCAAAATACTTTAAAAACACAAAGAAAAAATATGTGTCTTGCCATGAGACTGTCTCTTGAGGACAAGGGCCACACCTGATTCATCTCTGGATCTCTGGCACAGTGGCAAGTACATAAAACACTTACATGTTTGATGATTACTTTTCTAAATATACTTCCTTTTTTTTTTTTTTGAGATGAAGTCTTGCTCTGTTGCCCAGGCTGGAGTGCAGTGGTGCAATTTCGCAATCTCGGCTCACTGCAGCCTCTGCCTCCTGGGTTCAAGTGATCCTCCTGCCTCAGCCCGCCAAGCAGCTGGGACCACAGGCGCACACCACCACACCCAGCTAATTTGTGTATTTTTGGTAAAGACGGGTTTCCACCATGTTGCCCGGGCTAGTTTGGAACACCTGAGCTCAAGTGTCCACCTCAGCCTCCCAAAGTGCTGGGATTACTGGCGTGAGCTACCGCACCTGGCCCTTCCTCGTGTTTCAATAGGTAAATTTATGTGTGCCCTTGATAACTGTTTAACACTTTTCCACAAAGCAAAATTTCCATTCTCACTATTATTAGTTAGTAGTAGCAGTATTCAAGTATTTTAACAACACACAGCTCAAGCTCCTAGTAAATAAAGATTAATCTTCGCAGTACTGCACCTAAGCACCTGAGATATGCCCACCCTAAAGGACCTCACAATCTAATTAAGAAGAAAGGCAAGTTCCACGTGACAGACACAGACAGTAACTACTAATTCCAAAAAGAGTCTGCTGCAAACTGATAGAGTTTTTCAAAACAGATGAGATTTAATCTCGAATTGAGAGAACAGGTAGGAGAGTGAGAGAGAGAGTGCATTCCTGGAGGAAGGAACTTCCCAAAAGTCAAAGAAATAAGGAAGGCACACTTGAGGTAGAGGCAGCAATATATAGTTGGCAAAGAGGATTCTTTAGGAAAATGGAAGCCAAGAAAGTTGGAAAGGTAAGTTGGGAGCAGCCTGTGCATTGCCTTGAGATGGTGGGATAAGATATTTAAACTACATCCCACAGAGTGGCAACAAGAATATTTAGAAAACAATGACATCATGAGGGTTGAGCATCAGAAAGGCTCATTTGGACACTTTCTTTCCTATTCTGAAGAGACAAGAATCATACTCAAAATATAAGCACATCCACAAATCTCAAACTTTAAGAAAAGAGAACAGAAGAAAACTCAGCACACATGCTAACTGACCTGGCTATATTATTATTGTCTTGTATCTGCTCAGGCTGGAGAGAGAGACTGGAAAAAATGGTCAGCAGCAAGCCTACAGTTCATTTCTCCTTAAAAGCAGGGAGCGGAGGGCGAGGAGGGGGCTATGGAAACACTCCTAGTAAATAAAGAAAGGAGGTAGTTAACCTGGTCAATTCTCCTTGTAAACATACTCGTGTCAGATCTCTTGACAAACAATCCAATGGTGTTTATTAGTAAGAAAGTCCCTATCGATGGATTTTAGCAGGACATATCTGTCTAGGATTACTTCTGGTTAAAAAATTTGGAATCTTTCAATATATGGAGTATAGCCCCTTGGAAAATATGTCACATAAGTTATGCAACCACTGGAGTACAAAGTGAAAATGATTCCTAATGGAAACAGCTTCCTAACATACCACAGGTGTTGCTTCTAAGCCCTTGTACCTTAAATCTGGGCCACAGCATCCTAGTGCAGCTAGAGAGGACCTGGAGAGTAGGGATGGATGGCCGTCCTGTACCTGAGGACTACTTGTATTCATGAACATTATTAGTAAGCCTTGATGTAAGCTGATTCTTGTAAATGTGATTTGACACTTTTTTTCTTTTTTATTTTTGAGACAGGGTCTCACTCTGTTGCCCAAGTTGGAATGCAATAGCATGATCACGACTCACTGCAGCCTCAACCCCTGGGCTCAAGAGGTGCTCCTGCCTCAGCCTCCTGAGCAGCTGGGACTACTGGCATGTACCACCACACCCAGCTAATTTTTATTTTTTGTAGAGATGGGGTCTCGCTATGTTGCCCAGGCTGGTCTGGACTCCTGGCTTCAGGAGATCCTCCCTCCTCAGCCTCCTGTAATCACAAGTGCTGTGATTATAGGTGTGAGCCACTGGTACCCAGTTCCTGATGTGACAACCTAATTATCTATATTATCTCAGAGGACTTCTCTTCTTACAGCTTATTTCATGAAATATGCCTTCTGCTTTACTTCTTATGCTCTTTCTTGGGCGAGGAAGGGTGTCTGTGGCTCAATCCTTAGGATACCCACAATTCTCTGTAAAAAGTTCAATCAAAGTTTTATCAGGAATGAATAAATGAATGTTGAATTTACATGTTTTACAGATATTCTAATCAGTTTCTCATGTATATGTGTATATATACACTTAATGAATATCAACTTAAAATAATACTTTGAGTTAACCTGATTTAGAACACACATTTTAAGAATGCAAATTTATACTATAATTAGAAAGTTTTCACAAGATTAAGGCAAACTACATTAAAACAGGATAAGCTAAGAGAGAGAGAGATAAGCTTGGTAATTACCATGCTTTTTTTCCATTTCAATGAAACAAACTTATTAGGTAGAAAAAAGAACTAGTAATGTAAGATTTAGCCAAACATTGTTTTACAAATTGTAAAAAGGAGTAATTGCGTATTCCACCCTTGAAACGTACTGGCCGGGCACGGTGGCTCACGCCTGTAATCCCAGCACTTTGGGAGGCCAAGGCAGGTGGATCACGAGGTCAGGAGATCAAGACCATCTTGGCTAACATGGTGAAACCCCGTCTCTACTAAAAAAATACAAAAAATTAGCCGGGCACGGTGGCAGGTGCCTGTAGTCCCAGCTACTTGGGAGGCTGAGGCAGGAGAATGGCGTCAACCCAGAGGCGAAGCTTGCAGTGAGCCGAGATTGTGCCACTGCAGTCTGGCCTGGGCAAAAGAGCAAGACTCTGTCTCAAAAAAAAGAAAGAAACATATGTTTAACTCCTGTAATTTTAATAATCATATGTAACCTTACAATAATAGTCAAGCAGATGCATTCATGAAGAGTAATAAGTTAATTCCTCAAAGCATATTACTTGATTTATTCTGTGACTTCCAAATTACAAGACATGGAATTGTGAGAGCCTGCAGTTACAAATGTAGGGCTGAGATGGGCAAACTTTCAGTAAATAGTTAAATAGTAATTATTTTAACTTTGTGGGTCAGTCTCTGTTGTAACTACTCAACTAGCTGCTATAGTGCAAAGGCAATAAGTAAATAAATGGGTGTAGCTGTGTTCTAATAAAACTTTATTTATAAAAGTTGGCAATGAGCCATATTTGGCCCTGAAGTGGTAGTTTGCCCACCATGATGTACACAGCATGGGTTCCCAACTCCTAGGGGTTAGGAACCAGGCCACACAGCAGGAGGTGAATGGCAAGGCAGGGGAGAGTGCGCAAAGCTTCATCTGTATTTACAGCCACTCCCCATCCCCATTCTCATAGGAGCACAAACTCTATTGTGAACTGCACCTAAGAGGGATCCAGGTTGCTACTCCTTATGAGAATCTAATGCCTGATGATCTGTCACTGTCTCCCATCACCCCGAGGTGTGACTATCTAGTTGCAGGAAAACAAGCTCAGGGCTCCCACTGATTCTACATTATGGTGAGTTGTAAAATTATTTCATCATATATTACAATGTAATAATAATAGAAATAAAGTGCACAATAAATGTAATGAGCTTGAATCATCCCTAAACTATCCCCCCCTTTCCTGGCCCATGGAAAAACTGTCTTCTGTGAAACCAGTCTCTGGTGCCAAAAAGGTTGGGGACCACTAATGCATAGTATCTCTGTCTCCACTATTTGTTGAGTGCCTAAAGCAATCAAGGCACTCAGAGGACTAGGGGTATGGTCTGGCCTGTCCTCAAAAAAGTAACAAAAAGCTGCACAGGAATATAAAGCAGCACATACTGAGCATTTATATATTGAAATAAAGGTAGGATTTAGACAAGCAGAAAGAGAGGTGAGACATGCAGTGCTTCTAGGCGGGGGAAAAGATGTATACAATATTCAGGAGACAGAAATATATCCAGTGTGCTTGAGGAAGAGCTGTGGTACCTATACTGAATAAGAAAAAGAGAAGGCTGGAGAAGTTTTAGGAGTCATACTTAGAGTACAGGTTTCATGCTGAAGATATGAGCAGAGGTTTACATTTACTATACAAAATTCCCTTTTACTGGAAACAGATAACTCTTATCGAATGTACTGGAAAATGTATGTTGTACATTTTGCAAGTGTGTGTGTATATCATATTGAGTTCATGAAAGTAGAAATTACAATGCCAGTGCAAGCAGCTAATAAATTAAAGAATTTGCTAAAGAAATTGCAGCAGCTCAGGCTCTAGGGTGAAAGGAAGCCGAGGAGACAGTGAAAATGCATGACAAGGAATTAGAAAAAAGTGTGAAGGACAGAATTAGGGATACTGAGATTAAGGAGTCAGCCTTAGATAGTATGAGACATTTAACTATTTCTAAGAAAGAGGAAAAAGCTGAATGAAAATACAGAAAGGTTTTAAAGTGATCATGAAAGTATGATGAAGTTTTCAGAGAAATGCAGAATAGGTGAGGAAGTGAGATGGACGTGGCAAGGTCATTTTCAAAACCCTAGACACCTGAAGATAATTATCAGGTAGTCAATAAGAGAGGCTGTTAGATTTAACATAACTCTCTAGAGCAGCACTGACCAGAAATTTCTACAATGATGGAAATGTTTTAAATCTGCACTACCCAGGACCCAGTCAGCACAATTTGGTGGATTTCTTGAGAATCTTTCAATAGCCAATAAGGTGGTTCACGTCTGTAATTCCAGCACTTTGGGAGGTCAAGGCAGGCGGATCCCTTGAGGTGAGGAGTTCAAGACCAGCCTTGCCAACATGGCGAAACCCTGCCACTACTAAAAATAAAAAAATTAGCCAGGTGTGGTGGCACACACCTGTAGTCCCAGCTACTCGGGAGGCTGAGGCACAAGAATCACTTGAACCCCGGAGGTGGAGGTTGCAGTGAGCCAAGATCATGCCACTGCACTCCAGCCTAGGCGACAGAGCGAGACTCTGTCTCAAAAAAAAAAAATTATTATTTTTTCCTGGCACGATGCAGTCTTGATCTCCCAGGTTCAGGTGATGTTCCCACCTCAGCCTCCGAACTATAGGCGTGTGCCACCAAACCCAGCTAAATTTCCTGATTTTTTTGTAGAGACAGGGTTTTGCCATGTTGCCCAGACTGGTCTTGAACACCTGGGCTCAAGCCATCCACCTGCCACAGCCTCTCAAAGTGCTGGGATTATAGGCGTGAGCCACCGCACCTGGCCAGCACATCATTTTAAAATGCTTCACTATGATTGTCTTATACTATTTTATCAAATACGTTCATGGAGTTTTTCAAAGCATTTTGAAGTATTAAATTATTTGAAGCATTAATTTATAGAGATGTAAGCTTTCAGAGTACCTTCCTGCTTCAACTGTAGAATATTTCATTATTATCGAGGACCCATAATTGCTGGCATTATTTGAAGAAAGACATAGGTAATAAATAATTGAGAAAATTTGGAACCTACTCTGAATTAAATAGATAATATATGTAATTCATTATATACATATATTTTAAACTATAAATTATGTTTGCAACTGTGATTGATAAATGCAACTGACTGGTTAAATGTATTTTTAGAACTCCTTTTGCCTTATCTACAAACACCCTTATGTTACCAAATTTCGCTTTAGGAAATATTTAATTATTCATATCAAAATTAGAATTTAAACTAATTCTTTATTAAACTCTGTGTTAACTATATTGGTGTTTACACGTCTTCTGGCTTATTATAAAGCAACTTGATGATGGCTTCACACAAGCCCCTGTACCTTCCTCCCTATGATTCCCTAAAGCACTTACAAGAAAAAGTACCACTTTGTCTCAACCTAACATCATTTTTTGCAAAGTCCCAGGAATAAATGATTAATGTTAGCATTAGATGGGGAGACATCTACCCCAACCTCCCTCTGATACCTTCCTTTCTATAAGATAAAACCAGGATTGCTCATATGATACCCACAGAATTAAGATAAAATTGGTGGTCAAAGAAGGAAGTCTGGCTAAGGACTTTAGTGAAGATGCTTTGGTTGAAGAAATGGGGGGACAAATAGGGCCATTCCATGCCAATAGTTTCCCTGGTGCTCCAGTCACTGCGGTGGCAGCACTGCGATGGTATTAGGACCCTCAGAACCATAGGCAGTGCTTTTAAGATGGGTGTGCCAGTTAATGGCTGTTAATTGCATAAGACACTTCAAAGTAATTCCAGCCTATCAGCATGGGTGAGAGCTGATAATACTAACTAGTAAGACTGTAGTGAATGAGGTGCATTATAAAGATTTTTATCCAACAAGGTACCACAGTAAGGTTAATTTATATGCTGATACTCTCTTTAGTGGGAGAAAGAATTTCAAATCATGGCTAGAAGTCAACTCTGAACCTACTTGAGATGGAAAGTTTTTAGAATTGTATTTTATTTACCTTTAAAGACTGAAATCCTATGCTTCCCTTTTTGGAGTACTGTTGTAACATGATCATTAAGAAAACATTCCTTATGTTTCATCAGACTCTTCCTGTATTATTTAAGCTATTTTCTCTTAATTATGCCTTCTCCGCAAATGAAGGTATTGGGCGATATCCTTGAAGCAACCCTGTATGTGCTGTTTTTCCAAGACGCCATTTTCATTTGTGCTAACGGTTTCAACATAGTTTTTCAGACGGCAGGGGAACGTTACCACATCACCTCTATATATCCATAAAGCATATATGGACCAAAAAATCAAAAATGTGAAAAGAAGCATTTCCCAGAGTCTGGAAAACACAGTGCAATTAAGCAGCTATTCAATAACCAGCCCTCTCACTGGCTAACCTGTCTCAATTTTTGTGTTTTCTCTGGAACCCTATTTATGGCTCCTTTCATTCTAGCTTCTCTTCTACAAATCTTTTTCTTTTTCATAACTCTCCTAAAGTAGGGAAAACAAAATACATCCCTACTAAGCATACTGGAAAGGTCACTTTCCGGCCTTGTGAGGATTGGGATCATGGCAGCTCTATTAGGATTTGAGAGGCAGTGCAGGGGCGGTCAGGAAGTGAAGCGTGGAGCCTGAGCTTTGATCCCAGTGCTACTATTTATTGACAGGTTATTTAGAATCTCTGTGCCTCAGATTCCTCCTCTTTAAAATGAAAGTAAGATTAGGCACAGTGGCTCATGCCTATAATCTCAGCATTTGGGGAGGCTGAGGCAGGAGGATTGCTTGAGGGCAGGAGCTCAAAATCAGCCTAGGCAACATAACAAGACCCTGTCTCTACAAAAAAAATTTAGAAATTATTATTTTGAGATAGAGTCTCGCTCTGTCACCCAGGCTGGAGTGCACAATCTCAGCTCACTGCAACCTCCACTGCCTGGGTTCAAGCGATTCTCCCACCTCAGCCTCCCAAGTAGCTGGGATTACAGGCATGTGCCAACTCACCCGGCTAATTTTTGAATTTTTAGTAAAGAGAGGGTTTTGCCATGTTGGCAAGGCTGGTTTCAAACTCCTGACCTCAGGTGGTCCGCCTGCCTCAGCCTCCCAAATTGCTAGGATTACAGGAGTGAGCCACCACACCCAGCTAGAAATAAAATAAAAATAATTTTAAAAGGAAAATAATAGCCTGTAATCCCAGCACTTTGGGAGGCCGAGGCAGGCAGATCACGAGGTCAGGAGATTGAGACCATCCTGGCTAACACACTGAAACCCCATCTCTACTAAAAATACAAAAAAATTAGCCGGGTGTGGTGGCGGGCGCCTATAGTCCCAGCTACTCGGGAGGCTGAGGCAGGAGAATGGCTTGAACCTGAGAGGTGGAGCTTGCAGTGAGCCAAGATCATGCCACTGCACTCCAGCCTGGGTGACAGAGCGAGACTCCATCTCAAAATAATAATAATAATAATAATAATAATAATAATAATAATGATTGAATTTCCTAAGACTTAAGTGAGATGGTATGTTAAGTGCTCCTAACAGTGCCCGGTACATGGAAAGTGTCTGCATTGAATCATTGAAATGAATTAATTACCAATAATAATGATAGTTAATAATTATCAATAATGATAGTTAATTCATCTCAATGATTCTCCAGTGCCAACTATATGTATAAAACACTCTAAAAAGCACTGCCTCTAACCATACTTTGCTATGATGTTCTGATATTTCTCTACTGGAAGATACAGACTGATTGGAGGCAATTTACAACAAGGCTAACAGAACAAGCTTCAGGGCTCCTCACTTGCACAGGCCCCTTCCAAGGCCTTGGGAGGCCCAAGGCACCTATTCACATGGTCACATGTTTCTGTAGAATTTGGAGGCCCTAGCAATGTATTACATGGTCATATATTTTTGTAGAATGTGCAAAAGTAAGATATTTTAACTGCAATCTGTTAAGAACATTTTCTTTCCATTCAAACGTCACACTTTTCCTCATGTAGGGTGGCTTTGGTGTGGCCCTGGAACCTTGGGGGGTCTAGATAAGGGGAAATTTGAGTTGGGGACATATTTAATGTGGTTTCTGCAGTGCTGGCCCTCTTGGTATAGGAATAGCTTTCTGGAATATTCCCACTGCCCACTGTGCCAACTCAGCATCAGGACACAACAGTACAGGCTGGAGAGCTTACTGTGTGTCCTACTATGCCTGGTGATGAAGTAAGTGGGTAGTGGAGAAGAAACATGTTTGGAATGTATAAAGAAGCTAATCCATGCAAAACTTTTCCAACCACCACATGGGTAAAACTGTAGGCTAAAGATTCAGTTCTTTTCAACACCTTGTCAAAATGGAAGTCTCTCTGTTGAGTAAGGCAGTAAAATACTACTATTAAAGAATGTTACGTAAAACTCACAATGAGCCACTACAACAAAGACACAAACAAACTGGTTACCGACTGTTGTAAATTGAAAGATTAGTCCCTGCACAAGAAAACTTGAAAGCTCTGAAATCTTACAGTTCATATTATGAAAGAAACTTGAGAAAGGCATGCCTAAATTTGACACCAGAAACCTGGCCAGCAAGCTAAAAGAAAGCAAGGGATCAATCTACGGCAGAGAGGGCTGTAGAGTTACTGGAAAGGTGGTCCTGGAAGTATCAGAGGTAAGGAGATACTGTGGACAGCAGACCTAAGGCTGAAGAATGCCTTATGAGGACTAATTAATAGTACAAGAGGTTGAGGCTGAGGTTGAGAAACAGTAAACAGGTAGAGTGCGCTCCAAGATGCAACTGAATGGGGGAGATAGAGGAGGAAATAGAGCTCTATGCATCCAAGGGTGGGCAAGGATGTATGGAGTAAGCCATCCTGACTTGATTGCCACATGAACCCAGAAGCTGACACAGAAAGGGAGCTCAGCCATCCTCCCCAGAGGGACTGCACAAGTACCAAGAGTCACAGAGAAACTAATGGGGAGGTGCTCCCAGGCAGGAAGGGCCTTTAATGCAGTAGCCCTGGGTCTAAAATCAGTCCAGATGTGTCTTCAAAAGGCACCTGCCTTATGGACAAGAATCAACATAATAACAAAGCAGAATTCCTTCCTCCCCTTCCCTGATATGGTATGAAATAATACTGTGGAATACTACCTAAGATGTTCCTGAACTCTAGAGATGAGAACCTCCGGCTAGGTAGTACCCATCTAATCATAATGGCCTCAAGAAACTCAAAGTGACAGTCATGTGGAACAGAATAAAAATTCTTACTAAGTTCCAAAATAGTTGTATCTCTTGCTTCCTGCTTATAGAAAATTTGTTCTTGGTGGGGCCTTAGAACCATGGAGTTGGAGAATGGGGTGCCTGACCTAGAATATCAAACTATGTTCAATATAAAATGTACGTGTTTTATCACCTTAGCACCTGAATCTCAGTAGTTCTTTGAGGCATTTTGCTTTCCACACACATTTGATTCTCTCCATGGTATGTGTGTTGACTGTTATTTGCTGAGGCACAGAAATGTTAACCCTGTCACCCAGGAAGGCTAAAGTCATACTTCCCCAAGTCCTGACTTTATATTCTGAGTCATGATTTCAAGTGAGCTGCCCACACTGCATAGCTGTAGACGGTCTTCCAACTGATAGGACGAGGGCCAGCCTCTGGGCCAAGGGAAAAAGAGTAAACTACTTTGTAGGACTGATGCTGGTGCCGGCCTTGTGAGCTACCCAAGTAAAGGAGGCTAGTTTACAAGGCTGCTAAAGTACAAATGCTTCAAGGATTCATCGGTCTTTTAACTGTTTAAACCACAAAACTAAAGCAAGAATTCTCTACCACCATTACGAAATTAGAATGTTTCACAAAGCAACCTAAATTTGCACACAAAATGAGGGAAAAATTACTGTGACTAATTATTTTTTACTACCCTTTTCAAAGATAGATCAAAACATCCTTTAACAAATGTCAATTTAATTTTACTGTTAAAGAGAAGCAGCAGGTGATACATGGGAAACACAGTGTCCCTAAAGACACATTGAAGCAGATCAGCTTAATCTTCACATATCTAAGAAATGAAATTAATTCAGAACAAATAGGAGCATAAGGCATTAAACTACTAGGGAACTGAATAAAAAGTCTATGATAACCAGCTGAGGAAATACAAGTATGCTCAATTATAACTGGTATAACTGCTGCTTAAAAAAATATTCCTCCAGTCCTTTCTTCATAAATGCTACAAATCATTCATCCAGTGGAGAAATACCAAAAGGGCCCTATAAAAGCACCAGTGTCTTGACGAACAGATTAGGAAACTGTTCTAGCATGCCATGGTAAGTCTCCAAAGCAATAGAAAAAAATTAACAAATACCTTCCATAACTTTACACATCTTCTTCTGCCATCTTTCTCCGTCCTTCTGGTCTATCGTTTCCTACTCCAAGAGTGAGCAGAACCATGTCCCAAGAAGATTTTATTATGGACCTGATTTGGGATGCCATCTGGACATTAGTCACCCAAGATAAGAAGTAAAGCATTACTCTAGTATTATTTTGAGTCCATCTAGGACAAAAAAAAAAATTTAATTTAAAGAGAGTTTATTAAGTAACTACTAATTTCAGTTCCGTTTAAGCCAAGTAAACATCAGGTCCTAGACATAAAGAAACATGATACAAAAGAATGTGAACATGTATAAAATACTCATAAATTGTAATCCATAACTATTTTCTCAAAGACATGGAGCTAAATAATCTCTCTTCTTTTCACATAAAACAGCCAACATATACTTTCTTACAAAATCTAAAATGTTATGGGAATAGTCTGTACCCAAAATTAAGATTATCCTGTTCAATATGAAATTCAGAATGAAAAGTAATCTGTTACAACCTAAAAACTGGCTGGGTGCGGTAGCTCACGCCTGTAATCCCAGCACTTTGGGAGGCCAAGGCAGGCAGGTCAGGAGATTGAGACCATCCTGGCTAACACGGTGAAACCCTGTCTCTACTAAAAATACAAAAAATTAGCTGGGCGTGGTGGTGAGCGCCTGTAGTCCCAGCCACTTGGGAGGCTGAGGCAGGAGAATGGCATGAACCCGGGAGGCGGAGCTTGCAGTGAGCTCAGATCACACCACTGCACTTCAGCCTGGGCCAACAGAGCGAGACTCTGTCTCAAAAAAAAAAAAAAAAAAAACTTAAGGATTACTAAGGGGTGTGACTGCAGGGTAACAATGATTTCATGATTTCTAAACATTCTCTTCTCTGGGCAGATCCCATATTTTTACCCACTCCTTAGAAAAATTAGACGTTACAACTTCCTGTAGGTACTTTTCTTTTGTCTTTTAGAATGACTACCAGTGATGGATACAATACAAACAATGAGGAAATTATCTATAGTCTAAATTAGAAACCATGCTCCCTTGTTAAGAAAGGCAGCTTTCAATAACAAATTTAAATATTTAATTCCATTTATAGGATCATTTGTATGGGCTTGTTTTGCACTTATTTCAGTCAACACATAACCATCAAATTAAGGGACCTTTTAAATTTATTTATTTGCCAAAAACAAACTATGCTGAATATTTTCACTAAGCTTATTAAAGTGTTACAACAAAATCAAGTAATTAATTTAAATTCTCTTATTTCATTTTTTTTTTTTAAATAAAGAGCTTCATCATTAGAATTCACACAGTAAGCAGAAGGCAAGACCCAATTGATTAGAAAGATCCCTTTCTCACAGCTAGAGGTATAGTTGATTTGCAACTGGGAAAAATAGCTCATCAGTCAAAACTATCCCCCTGATGGAAGACAGAGACCAGAGAAAGAATAAAACATCCAGAATCCTCACATTCATGTGGAAAGGCCTGATTCTAAGATGAGCTTGATCTCCAGGGAAGTAAATCACAATAAGCAGTATTATCCAGCATTCTATAAGGCTGGTTTGAACAGACTTCCAGCATGTAAAAGTCAGAAAATTTAGAGCATCTTATGAGGTCAAGATTGCAGACCACTAAGAGCAGCATCAGAAACTACAATCAAACTACAATGCTGAAAGAAATAACCTTGAAGAATAAACACACATTCTGAAAACCTTTGGTCTTTTTTTGTAACATATACTAAATAACATATACCCAATTTGGCAAGTTCAGAACTACCATTTCCAAATAAACAAAACAGCAAGAGTCTCCATGTCCACCAGTGATTCACATGTTAACAAGTCATACAGTGATCTTGTCAGTTCTAAGTGTGCACTCAGTGGACAGTGCCATGAAGACAGACATAGTTCCCAGGACAACTCTATGTACACTGACATTACTAGGTACACGTTTTTGCAAGATTAACTCTATGAGGAAGTTAAACTGTAACAAGAATAATACACAGTTATGAAGAAGAATAAGAAATGGTCTCCTTAAGCCAGCGTTACTTTTAAATTGTAGGTCTGGGCCGGGCGCGGTGGCTCACACCTGTAATCCCAGCACTTTGGAAGGCCAAGGTGGGGGGATCATGAGGTCAGGAGTTCAAGACCAGCCTAGCCAACATGGTGAAACCCTGTCTCTACTAAAAATACAAAAATTAGCCAGGTGTGGTGGCGGGTGCCTGTAATCCCAGCTACTCAGGAGGCTGAGGCAGAAGAATTGCTTGAACCCTAGAGGCGGAGGTTGCAGTGGGCCGAGATCGTGCCATTGCACTCCAGCCTGGGTGACAAGAGCAAGACTCCATCAAAAAAAAATAAATAAATAAATAAATAAAAATTGTAGGTCTTGACACATCAGTGGTTTGTTAAATCAATAGAGTGGGTGTCAGCATTTTTAGATGAAATAAATAATAGAATACAACAAACACTGCATGCAGTAAATGCAAGATTTATTTCATGAATCTTTTGTTTCTGGTATATGTGGGAGAAGGGGTAGCAAAACAAACTGTATTTCTCATTTGGATCCCATTCAAAAATGGTTGAAAGCTACTGGATCAAGCATTGCCTGTACAAACAGAATATACTAATCAGAGATGAAGATGAAGGGACACCTGAAAGAATGTCCCTCCTCACATGCTGGCAGCTCCAGTATCACAAAGGTTATTATAGGTAGGTCACGATGACTCTGTGTCGTTAGGTAAGAGTGGAATATATTCAAAAGACAGCCCTTGTCTCTCTGTTCTACACAAAGCTGGAGTATAATGGTCTTTCCAAAGCAGTAACAAGGTTGCGAAGCTCTCAGGGAACTTGGTTAGACCTGAGTGATCTGTTCAGCTCCATATGGAGATGGAGAGAAATGAATGTGGATGCTAAACTGGACTAGATGGTATCTCCCCCTCTCTATGGAAACACTCCAATTGAATTAGGCTCAGGAAGTAAGCCAGGCCTGGCCTCCAACAATCACACACACACACACACACACACACACAGAGAGAGAGAGAGAGAGAGAACTGAGGCATCCTCCAGTGGAGCTCCAGTCTCTTTTTCTCTCATACCCACAGACTATGCTAGGGCCTGTACAAACTGAGTTAGAAAAATAGTCTCAGCCAGGTGCAGTGGCACATGCCTGTAATCCCAGCAGTTTGGGAGGCTGAGGCAGGCAGATCACCTGAGGCCAGGAGTTCAAGACCAGCCTGGCCAACATGGCAAAACCCTGTCTCTACTAAAAATACAAAAATTAGCCAGGAGTGGTACACACCTGTAATCCCAGCTACTCAGGAGGCTGAGGCACAAGAATTGCTTAAACTGGGGAGGCAGAGGTTGCAGTGAGCCAAGATCGCACCACTGCACTCTAGTTTGGGTGATGGAATAAGACTGTCTCACACACAGACACACACAAAAAAGACTGGTTTGAAACAGGCATTTTCTTTGCTCAAGAAATCCCTCTGTTCTCATTGCTGAGGCTCAATCTATTACATACTCAAATTAAGATACTATGATTAAAAAGATCTTCAGGACCAGGTGTGGTGGCTCATGCCTGTAATTCTAGCATTTGGGAAGTCAAGGCAGGAAGATGGTTTGAAGCCAGGAGTTCAAGACCAGCCTAGGCAACATAGCAAGACCCCATCTCTACAAAAAAAAAAAAAAAAATTAGCCATACCCACAGTCTCAGCTACTCAGGAGGCTGAGGTGGGGACTCCTTGAGCCCAGGAGTTTGAGGCTGCAGTGAGCAATGAATGTGCCACTGTACTCCAATCTGAGTGACACAGTGAAACCTAGTCTCGAAAAACAAAATCTTCAGCAACTAGAGACCAAGCAATTCTTCTAGGAACCAAAAGAAGAGAAAAGAATTTGTAAGGGAGGGGGGGAAATATCACACAAAGTGTTATCTATCGCCAAGTTATTTTCTCATTTGTTTTGTGTTTTTATTTTGATCTATCTCACCTTGGACAGCTATCCTGAGCCACACAAACATCAGGGCTGGTTTCCTCCACTGCAAACTCTGTCAAGTGGAGTCTCTGCAGCACTCTAACGTCCTTGCTAGGAAGGATGACTAAGTGGTACATGAGGACTATGTTTAACTCTTCACATCGTGAAATCAAAGCATTACAGAAACAATCTGAGTATCATGTATTTACCTGGTATCCTGGTTACAGACTCTCAGAATGGAAGTAACTTAGTGAAAAGTATATGGGCTACAGAATCAGGGAAATATGTCTCCAATCCTGAGCTCTATCACTTTCCAATTGTGTGACCTTGAGAAAGTTGTCTGCCTAAATTCTGACCTGTTTCCTCAACTGTGAAGGGTAAATGAGAATTCCGACTTCATGGTTAGGTAAGAATTAAATGAAACGATGTAAGTAAAGCAGATAGCACACTGCCTGGCATATTATAAGTCTCAAGTATTATTTACCTTGAAAATCTTCCCGATTTTCAGCTTATTCATCTATGAAAAGAGGGATCGAAACAGATGATCACTAAGGCTCTTTCCCAGGATGGAAGGATCCATTCAAGTGTCATGAGTCCATGGGACTGATGTGTAGACATGACTAATATATTCTGATGGCTCCACTTTCTCCTATTTTGAACCACAATATACAAACTGAAAATCTTGAGACGCTTAATTGAAAACATCTCTTTCCACAGGTTGTCATAAAAATGATTTTCAAGACGTGGAAAATTCGAGGCATCTCAGGCCTTTTTCTAGGACTCTATCACACAAAAATGCTAGCACAAGTAGTTGAAGACGTATATACATGTGTATTCACAATTATTGCAATAGTCCAAAACTGGAGAATGTTTGTAATATGGTTTGTAATTCATATAAGGAGCTCTAAGGAGCATTTTTTTAAACTCAGAAAATGTCAGTTAAATACTGTTGCATTAGAAAAGTTGCTATATATATTTGTGTATATATATGTGTGTATATATATATGTGTATATATATGTGTGTATATATATGTGTGTGTGTATATATATATATATATATATATGGCATGATCCCACTTGGGGATTTCTGTAAAGGCTATATATGTGTGTAGATAAATTTTTCATTAGTCTACTTTTTGTATGCTGACTACATGGAAAGTGCGAGAGAAAAAAGGTAGCAGCAGTATGCATGAATTGGTTAAGTGGTAACCTAGCGCAAAGTAGAGATTGAGGCAGCCTATCTCTATACTTCATAAGATATCAACAGAAAACATTTTAAATAGAGTGATTATTACTAACTTTTACTTCTTTTAATGTGCTTTTGAGTATTTTCCAAATTTTCTATACTGGATTATAAATGTTTAAGACTGAGAGGACTCCTTTACTATTTTAATTTTTTAAAGTTACCCTCAGTTACATATATGTTCATTCATTTAGTTTTGTAACCGTGTACTTCAGGCAAGAAATATGCCAAAGAATAACCTTTTAATTTACAGAAAACAATCATAAAATGAATCGATTTCAAGATTAAAAAAAGCAAAAATATGAATAGAAGGGAACTTTCTTAAACTGGTAACAGCTATAAAAACAAACAGCAAACATTTCATATCATGGTGAGATTTTAGAGGCATTCCCACTAAAGTAAAAACAAAAACAAAACAAAACAAAAAACAAGGATGGCCTCTATCACTGCCTCTATTCAGCATCATGCAAAATCTAGTGTGATAAGAAAAAGATCAATAGTAGAAAGGGAGAAACAAAACTGACTCTGCATACAGACAACACAGCAGACTACATGGAAAAATGCAAAAGCATCTGCAGACAAACTGCAAGGATTAATATGAGAGTTCATAAGGTTACTGGATCAGATATGTTCCTCTGATGACCAGAAAGTATAATTGATAAGCAATCCTATACGTTATATCAAAAAAACTATAAAGTACCTGAGAATATAATATGTCAAAGACTCATGGAAACAATAACAACATATTATTCTACAATATAAAAGAACTGAATAAATAAATGGAGAAATTTGCCATGATCATGGCTGAGAAAACACAATATTGTAAAGAAGTCAGTTCTCCCCAAATCATTCATCACAATGTAAATACAAACAGAATCTATACATTTGGGGACTTTGGTCTTGTTTTGTGTGTGTCTGTGGTGTGTGTATGAGCGATTTAATCAACTTCTCCTAAAATTCACACGAGAGAAGAAAGGGCCACTAATAGCCAAGACAATTTTGAAGAATAACAAATTAGGAGTTTTACGATCTCAGATATTAAGATTTATTTTATAACTTTAATAATTAAGACTGTACTATTGGTATAATTAAAGACAAAGCAGTGATCAAAATTAAGACCAAAAACAGGGCCGGGCACGGTGGCTCACGCCTGTAATCCCAGCACTTTGGGAGGCCGAGGCGGGCGAAAAAAAAAAAAAAAAAAAAAAAAAAACACCAAAAACAGACACTCTATCATTGTAAATCACTGGGAAAATGACAGCTGATTCAATTAGATGCCGGGGCAACTGTTGGCGACATTTTAAAAATTAAATCAGGGCCAGGCACAGTGGCTCACGCCTGTAATCCCAGCACTTTGGGAGGCCGAGGCGGGCGGATCACGAGGTCAGGAGATTGAGACCATCCTGGCTAATACGGTGAAACCCCATCTCTACTAAAAATACAAAAAATTAGCTGGGCATGGTGGCAGGCACCTGTAGTCCCAGCTACTTGGGAGGCTGAGGCAGGAGAACGGCATGAACCCGGGAGGCAGAGCTTACAGTGAGCCGAGATTGCGCCACTGCACTCCAGCCTGGACGACAGAGCGAGACTCTGTCTCAAAAAAAAAAAAAAAAAAAAATTAAATTAAATCCTTCTACGGACTAAATGGTATCCCCCCCAAAATTTATATGTTGAAGCCCTAACCCCTCAATGTGATGGTATTTAGACATGGGGAGGTAATCAGATTTAGACCAAGTCATGAGGACAGGGCCCTCACGATGGGATTAATGGCCTTCTAAGAAAAGACACCAGAGAGTTTCCTCACTATTTCTGCCCTGTGAGCACAGGGAGAAGGTAGCTGTCTGTAAACCAAATGAGAGAACCCTCACCAGACAACAACCCTGCTGGTACCTTGATCATAGACTTCCAGTCTCCAGAACTGTGAGAAAATAAATTTCTGTTGTTTAAGTCATCCAGTCTATGGTATTTACAGCAGCCTGAGCTAATACAAATCCCCACTTCACCAAAAAAAAAAAAAAAAAAAAAAGAAAGAGAAAAAGAATTCCAATTAAAGTACTAAATATGAAAGTTCAACTATTTAAAATAAAGGAATCATAATCATAATAAAAAATCATGAACTATTTAAAATAAAGGAATCATAGTCATAATATCTTAGGGGGAAAGAAAGATTTCTTGAAGCAACAGGTCTGAAATAATAAAGGGAAATGTGGACAAATATAATTACTATAAAATTTAAAACCTGGCCAGGCACGGTGGCTCATGCCTGTAATCCCAGCACTTTGGGAGGTGGGCAGATCACGAGGTCAGGAGATCAAGACCATCCTGGCTAACACTGTGAAACCCCGTCTCTACTAAAAATACAAAAAATTAGCAGGGCGTGGTCGTGGGCACCTGTAGTATCAGCTACTAGGGAGACTGAGGCAGGAGAATGGCGTGAACCCGGAAGGCGGAGCTTGCAGTGAGCCGAGATCGTGCCACTGCATTCCAGCCTGGGCGATAGAGCGAGACTCTGTCTCGAAAAAATAAAAAATAAAAATAAAAAATAAAATTTAAAACCTCTGTTCAGCAACAGACACCATAGACAAAGTAAAAAACAGGCGGGCTGGGCGCGGTGGCTCACGCTTGTAATCCCAGCACTTTGGGAGGCCGAGGCGGGCGGATCACGAGGTCAGGAGATCGAGACCACGGTGAAACCCCGTCTCTACTAAAAATACAAAAAGTTAGCCGGGCGTGGTGGCGGGCGCCTGTAGTCCCAGCTACTCGGAGAGGCTGAGGCAGGAGAATGGCGTGAACCCGGGAGGCGGAGCTTGCAGTGAGCCGAGATTGTGCCACTGCACTCCAGCCTGGGCGACAGAGCGAGACTCCGTCTCAAAAAAACAAACAAACAAACAAAAAAAAACAGGCCATTGACTGGGAGAAAAATATTTGCATACATGTAACCAACCAAAAATTAACAACTCGTTCTAGAATACACAAAGAACTACAAATCTAAACTACTTGCTGGACATTCATACCTGACCTCTCAGCAGCACCTTATTCATCAAAATGCCACACTGGTCAAATTTTTAAAATAGAGAATGCATTAGTTACGTAACCAGAATAAATGATAAAGTTATAAATTTAAAAACTCCAGATGTCTAACCACAAACATCATGCTCCCTACGAAACCGACAGCATCAGATACACCTATTTCTTTCTTTCTTTTTTTTTTTTTGTGGGGGATTGTGAGGGGGCAGAGTTTCACCCTTGTTGCTGAGGCTGGAATGCAAAGGCGTGATCTCGGCTCACTGCAACCTCTGCCTTCTGAGTTCAAACAATTATCCTGTCTCAACCTCCTGAGAAGCTGCGATTACAGGTGCCCGCCATTATACCCTGCTAATTTTTTGTATTTTTAGTAGAGACATGGTTTCACCATGTTGGCCAGGCTGATCTCGAACTCCTGACCTCGTGATTTGCCCGCTTCAGCCTCCCAAAGTGCTGGGATTACAGGTGTGAGCTACCACGCCCAGCCACACCTATTTCTTTCAACGGCACTGCCATTCTCCCAGTCACTAAAGCCTTGAGACCACAGGGAGGGAGGAAGAACCTCAGTCTTCCCTCTTCTTCACTTCTATACAAATTGTCACTGAATTTACAATGTGGTCAATGGTATTTAAACAAATTTCATTAATTAATTACAATTCATAAATTGCCAGAATATCAAATGGAACCATTCTAGGAGACATGAGCATAGGCTAGAAATCAGTATCACTTGTTACTTACGGAGTAACACGTACAACTGAAGAAAATATGCTAAAGGCAAAATCCCCTACAGAGGTGAACTCTAAAGAAACAATAAAATATATTTACAGAGAGATAGATAATGAGCAACAGAGAGAGAGACAACTCACTGCCACAGTAGAGGGTTGCAAAGTGCCATGGAAATTATCAAACTACGAACCAGATCTGGATTCTAATCTAAACCCTGCTTTTAAAATAGCTGTGAATTAAAGCGAGTTACATACTATCCCTCGTGTTTAGCTTTCTCATCTTAAAAATAGGATGATTGCTAAAAGTTGCTACAACTCTAAAATTCTATAAGCCTTCTGTTATAGACTGAATGCTTGTGTCCCCCCAAAACTCATTTGTTGAAACACTACCCCCTAATGTGATGGTCTTAGGAGATGGGGCCATTGGGAAGTAGTTAGGATTAGAAGAAGTCATGAGGGAGAAGCCCTCATGAATGAAATTAGTATCCTTCTTTTTACTGTTTCTATTGTGGTAGAAAATATGTAACGTTAAATTTACCATCTTAACCATTTTTAAGTTTACAGTTCAGTAGTGTTAAGTATATTTACATTCCTTCTACAAGTCCTCAGAGAGCTTGCTTCCTTTCTCTACCAGGTGAAGGCAGAGCAAAAAGATCCTCTCAAGGAACCATGAAGCAGGCCATCACCAGGAGGAATCTGCCGGTGCCTTCATCTTGAACCTCCCAGCCTGCAGAATTATGAGAAATAAATTTTGTCATTTAAACCACCCAGTTTAAGTATTCTGTTATAGCAGCCCAAGCTATGACGCATTTTTTGTTAAACAGATGGGGAAAGCGTAATTTGGATTGAACAAGTAATGTAAGTCTGCAGCTCAGTTTCCTTCTAACAATCTTAAAAAACCATTAAGGCAGCTATTAACTTTCCAAAATAGAGTAATGCCAAATATTTCAATAAAACAAATTTGCTTTTTCCTCTTCTCAACCTTTCAGCTCTTCCCTAAGTTGTGAAGAGCAAATACAATATTATGAATTACTAATTAGCAGGCCAGCTCATCCCCAGTACTGTGTCGCCAAGTACCTATAAAAGTATGCCAGTCATACCTATAAAACTGGGAAGCAGGTTGCACACATAAAGTCTAGTTGAAATGTCTTTGCAAGATGTGAAATTCCTTTTTTTTCTTTTTTTTTTTTTTTTTTTTTGAGACAGAGTCTCACTCTGTCACCCACGCTGGAGTGCAATGGCATGATGTCAGCTCACTGCAACCTCCGCCTCTCGGGTTCAAGCGATTCTCCTGCCTCAGCCTCCTGAGTAGCTGGGACGACAGGAACCTGCCACCACGCCCAGATAATTTTTGTATTTTTAGTAGAGACGGGGTTTCACCATGTTGGCCAGGCTGGTCTCAAACTCTTGACCACGTGATCCACCCACTTTGGCCTCCCAAAGTGCTGGGATTACAGATATGAGCCACCGCACCCAGCCATGATGTGAAATTCTTATCGCTTAGGCTGAAGAGGGATTCAACCTCATCCGAACCATACATACCTCCTGTAACCTCCAACAAACCTCTTGCTCTAAATGCTTCCTAATCCATTTTTCCACGGTTTCTTAACAGAGTATTAGTTCTACAAGATGCTAGAAGAAAAAAGAATTCTACAAATGTTTCAGAAACACTACAGGTTATCCCTCATTCCTAATCAATTCACAATGAACATTCAAACATTAAAGGCTTTGAGAAGCCCCAGAGTTAAGAAATCTGATTTCTACTGTTTAATCTAGGGTTTCTCAACCGATGTGACTGTTAACACCCTTTCTTCACAGAATGTTTACTAACACCCTATAAAACTGGTATTCCAAGGAACTCACTTTGGAAGGTACTTGAGTAAAAGCATTTGCTCAAAATGTGTTATTAGATTAAATTCACATAGCTAAACTGAAACTGATTCTTCTTTGTTTTGCTTCTGACACTGTACCATTCAAAGAATCATTTATCCATTTCTAAATATTAATTTTCCAACATCCAACTATTTAAGGTTAAACGAACAGTAAGACTTTCCTCCTGACACAGGCAACCGAAACCTACCAATCAAAGAATATGGTCACATGTGACAAAAACTACCACCAGCTGTCTGGTCCAAGTATGTAAACTGCTATTATCCTGTCACAGTATAACTTATATCTTGTCTGGTTGTTCTAGTTTCAGTTTGGGAACTGCACAGTTTACATTAAAAACAAAAATAAACTTTTAAGCAAAAGGTAATTAAAATACAAAGTGAGAATAATTTAAATTACCAGCAAAATAAGGGAAATAAAAACTGAAGATGGACAAGCCTTAAGATATATCCTATGAAAGAAGAAAATCTATTAAAAACAAAAAAAAACATAGAACTTATGGGACAATAGTCTTACACTCCACATTCATATGGAAAACATGTCATTGCTTGAAGGTTGACTTAGATTTGCAGAGGATAGGCAATACTTGTACAAGTAGAACACGTTGTTAGCTATTTACACACTTCAGCTTTCCAGTGTTTGCTTTCTTGATAGTTAAGTGTTCTTTTGTACACGTAGCCATGTCTACAACAAAGAAAATAAAGGGACAGCCTGCCCTAAATTACAAACATCAAAAACACTCAGTCCTAGGAGGTTAGATAACAAAATGGTGTTTATCAAGTAAGCTTTGAATCCTTTCTAGGGATTCTGTGACACAAATCGTTACAGCACTTGAAGACTTATCGTCAAATCTCAATGAAAATCACAAAAAAATTAATCTGTCCTCATTAAATAAACTCAGTTACTATTTCCAATTACAGCTATGACTAAATAGAGAAGAGAAAGCATTGAATCTTAGCTCCCGTTGTCAAATTCTATGTTTGTATAATTTTAAGATCACATTTTTCTTTATATTAATGCCCACTTCTCTTGCTGTCAATTCACACCATCTCCCTTCAAGCTCGCATTCAAAATGTATCACTTTTAGAAAGTCTTATGTTATTGACACAATTCGAGATGTCTACTCAACAACCATGGTACTAAGTGTTTAAATGAAGTTGTATTTGCTGACATGCCACTTTGAGAAGAAGTTTTTTATCTTTTTTTTTTTTTTTTTTTTTTTGAGATGGAGTCTCCCTCTGTCGCCCAGGCTGGAATGCAGTGGTGCGAGCTCCGCTCACTGCAAGCTCCGCCCCCTGGGTTCACGCCATTCTCCTGCCTCAGCCTCCTGAGTAGCTAGGACTACAGGCGCCCACTACCATGCCCGGCTAATTTTTTTGCATTTTTAGTAGAGACGGGGTTTCACAGTGTTAGCCAGGATGGTCTCGATCTCCTGACCTCGTGATCCGCCCACCTCAGCCTCCCAAAGTGCTGGGATTACAGGCGTGAGCCACTGCGCCCAGCCAAAGTTTTTTTATCTTTATATATGTGCATGAATTCTTCTCAATTACAATATCCTGAGGATTTCTTTTATCATTCAGGACTTATCAAAAGCTCTATATTCCTTTCATTAGATCTGCCACAAAAATCATGATTTATTTGAAGCCTTCTGTTTTACCTTTAACATTCATTCAGAATGTAGATTCAACACTGTAACACATTTTTTAACAGCAAAATAAAAGTGAATGTTGGCAAGAACACAGAGAAAGTGCACTGTTACTGGGACTGTAAAATGGTGCAACTGCTATAGAAAACAGTATGGAAGTTCCTCAAAAAATTCAAAATAGAGCTACCATATGATCCAGCAATCCTGCTTCTGGGTATTTATCCAGAAGAGCTGGAAGCAGGATCTTGAAGGGGTATTTGCCTACTCATGTTCACAGCAGCCCAATTCACAATAGCCAAGAGGTAGAGGCAACCCAAGTGTCTGTTGAATGGATAAACAAAATGTGGTATATATACACTATGGAACATTATTCAGCCTTCAAAAGGAAGGAAATCCTGTCACATGCTACAACATGGATGAACCTTGAGGACATTATTACTAAGGGAAATAAGCCAGTCACTAAAAGACAAATACTATATTATTCCATTTATATGAGGTATCTAAAGTAGTCAAATTCATAAATGTAGAAAGTACAATGAAGGCTGTCAGGGGCTGGGAGGGAGGGAGGGCAAACAAGGGAGATATTGTATAATACAGAGTTTCTGATATGCAAGATGAACAAATTCTAGACTTAACTCTATGGAACTGTACAATTAAAAATTGTTACAATAGGCTGGGCACATACCTGTAATCCCAACACTTTGGAAGGCCGAGGTGGGTGGATCACTTGAGGTCAGGAGTTTGAGACTAGCCTGGCCAACATGGTGAAACTAAAATATAAAAAATTAGCTAGGTGTGGTGGCGCACGCCTATAATCCCAGCTACTTGGGAAGCTGCGGCAGAAGAGTCACTTGAACTCATGAGGCAGGGGTTGCCGTGACTTAAGACTGTACTACTGCACTCCAGCCTGGGTGACAGAGCAAGACTCCGTCTTAAAAAAAAAAAGTCATTACCATGGTAAATTCTATGTTGTGTTTTTTTATCACAATTTATTTTATATACTTTTTTATTTTTAGAAACAGGGTCTTGCTATGTTGCCCTGTCTGGTCTCGAACTCCTGGGCTCAAGTGATTCTCTCTCCTCAGCCTCACAAAGGGCCAGGATTACAGGCATGACCCACCACACCTGGCCTAGTCACAATTTTTAAAAATGTTTTTAATTAATTCATTTGTTTCAAATCTTCAAGTAAGACTGATAGTACTATATTTTGCCAACATCCAACAGGAACCTACTGAATAAAGTTGCCTAAAAGACCCACACAAGTCTGAATGTGATCACTGAACAATGCCTTTACTTCTCTCACATCCCCTGCTCAATTCAACAAACATTTATGAAACAAGCAACTATACTGTGGTAACTGAAGAAGAATATAGAAATTAATTAGGCCATGATCCCTGTCCCTGAGCAGATCAGAGAAACCCACAGGACCTAGTTCAGTGCTAGCAACTATAATGTGTCCGGTGAATTGATCAGTTTCACAGTTCTCCTCAATTATCTGCTAAATTGTAGGAGGAAAGTGGACTTCTCCAGACTGAAGTTTCTCTGGACAAAGTTTCCATAATGTTAAGCACAAAGAACAATACCTGCGTGTGGGATGGAAATCAACATAAATTTTTTAAAAAACACTCAACCAGGCCGGGCACAGTGGCTCACGCCTGTAATCCCAGCACTTTGGGAGGCCGAGGCAGGTGGATCACAAGGTCAGGAGATCGAGACCATCCTGGCTAACATGGTGAAACCCCGTCTCTACTAAAAATACAAAAAATTAGCCGGGCGTGGTGGCGGGCGCCTATAGTCCCAGCTACTCGGGAGACTGAGGCAGGAGAATGGCGTGAACTCGGGAGGCGGAGCTTGCAGTGGGCCGAGATCGCGCTCCTGCACTCCAGCCTGGGCGACAGAGCGAGACTCAGTCTCGAAAAAAAAAAAAAAACCACCAAAAGTTCTTTTGTAAAAAGAGAAAACCTTGAAGTAAAAATGATAGAAATGTCTTTCCATTAAAGCAGATATATAGAAAGTTCTTAAGGTACATGTTAGCTTGGCATACCAGGCACAGACTCTCCACAGCAATGAGCACAGGCTATCCAATGAAACAGAAAATTTATGGGTGAGATAACTACAAAAAATTTATCAGTACAGATTCCAGCATTGCATCCACCAGACCAGAGGAATTCAGTTCTGAGCAATGTCTGTAATCACACAGAACTGTTCCCTGAATGGCAATAAGCCAAGCTACTTTCTGGTGGGTCTCTCTGTTTATTGCAATGTCAATCTTGTCATAGATCCTACTACTTTGTCTCTGGGTACAACCACAAGAGACATTTCGCTTGTAAGAACAAGCCCACTTCCCTTAATAATGGCTAGTTATGTTACCACAGAAAAAGCTTTACCTCCAAGGGAATCTGATAAAATGGGCATTATGGGAAAAGCTGCTTTTCTCCACCATAAGTGTCTCATCTGAGGCCTTCATCATTTCTGATTACAAAGCTTCCTACCTGGTATGCCTTCCTCCAGTCTTGATGCCCTGAACTCATCCTAGTTTCTACTCAGAGTTAATTTTTCTTAATTCCAAAATTTATAGTACTCCCCTGCTTAAAACCTTTCATGGCTCACAGAGCCTTCAGGATCTCTGGCATGGCACAGGAGGCTCTTCATGATTTTGTGGGTCTGCTTGGTGCACTCTTAGAAAATGTTTTGTTTTTTGTTTTTTGGGTTTTTTTTTGAAACAGAGTCTCGCTCTGTCACCAGGCTGGAGTGCAGTGGCACAGTCTCGGCTCACTGCAACCTCCACTTCCCGAGTTCAAGTGATTCCCCTGCCTCAGCCTCCTGAGTAACTGGGACTACAGATGCACACCACCACACCCGGCTAATTTTTTTGTATTTTAGTAGAGACAGGAGTTCGCTATGTTGGCCAGGATAGTCTCGATCTCCTGACCTCATGATCCGCCCACCTTGGCCTCCCAAAGTGCTGGGATTACAAGCGTGAGCCACCTCCCTCGGCCCAAAAATATTTATTTTTAAATAATTTCAAACTTACAGAAATATCGCAAGAATAATAAAAAGAATTCCTGACTCTTTTCATCCAAATTCACCGTTTACTAACCTCAGTAAGAGCAGGAACTGTATATTTTATTCTTAGTGTTTGGCACATAGTCAGTATTCAATAAATTCACGGAAGAAATTAATCTGTGTGTGAACTGAGGAGGAAGTAATGAAGGGCCCAGCTTCTGGTTAAACAGAGTGGATGGAATACAAATGTTACCTGTACTTCCTCCCGAATACTCAAATAAGTGTTAAAGATATATATATTTTGGAAGCATAAATCTCTAAGGACAAAGAGAAGATATGACAGTGGCCAAAACTGACTTGGCAGCCCTAATAATGTGAACCTTAGAAAAACAGCCCAAAATAAAGGCTCAGGTAAAGGAGGCATAGGTAGGGCTGAAAAATCTCAGAAAGAGCAGTTAGTCACTCCCCCTCATCTCCTGTCCAACACAATAAATCACATAACACTCCTTCCAACACCAGCAGAAAATCTCTATAGAAATTCATTCAACTGATAATCGGGCAAGCAATTCCCGGATGCCAGGCTCAGTTCTAGATGCCCAGAAATCTCCAAGGGAACAAAGCTTAGTCCTGCCCTCACGGAACTTACATTCTATCGGGGAACCACAAGCAAGAGGATCTGTGTTAGCTCAGATGTTATGCCTGCTATGGTGCAAGAGGAAGCAGGCCAGGGGGTAGGAACCGTGGTGCAGTTTTTGCTACAGAGCAGAATCCTGAAAGGAAGGAGAAGTGAGTGATGCACAGGACAAGGGAAAGAGCCCTCCAGACAGAGAGCAGCAGGTGCACATACCTCAGGATGGACGCATAATTAAAGAGGGTACAGCAAAGTAACTGTGGTTGCAGGGAGCAGTTAGGCAAGAGTAAAAGGGCAGCAGAGAAGTCACAGATGTAGTGCGGGCTCGGTCACGGGAGGAGCAATCTGAGCAATGATTCCTCTGCTCAGCTGCACATTGGACTCACCTGGAGAGCTTTAAAACACTCACGAGTCCCACCAGAGTTTCTGATTTGAAGTTTGATTGGTATGAGGTGTGGCTGGTTGTCAGCAGTTTCACAATTTCCCCAGGTGGTTCTCATCTGTAGACAGGTTAGGGCCATGGAATTAGAGGAACTCTGGATGCAGGGACCCCAAGCATAACTGGTGGAAGAGGTGGAGGGGGCTCCACCGGAAACAGGGAGATAAAGTAGAGGGTGACCAAAGTCAAGCGCAAGACTCCAGCCTCTCCAAGATTCCTTTCCCATCTAACTCTGGGATACCACAGACAGAAAATGCTGGCTTCCAGACAGACTCATATGCCTCTGCTGCAGATCGGTGTGGGCAAAAACCAAACAACGAATGCTCCCAGCATGAGGAAGAGAAAAGCCAAACGGGGTACTCCTAGTGTTTTAATTCCTTGAAAACTGAGAGGTACACCCTAACCAATGAATAGGAAAAGTGAAAAACCATCATGAGAGACTGAGAGAAAAAGATAAGGAAAATAGAAACATCTGTAATACGTAGATGCATTTGGGGAGCACATCCAGTCATCCTATCATATAAGAGGCAGGTGGCCAGGGAGGGAGAGGTTGGTTCCAGAACCCCTGAGGATACCAAAATCTGTGGATGCTCAAGTCCCTGATATAAAATGGTGAAGTATTTGGATGTAACATACAACATCCTCCTGTACACTTCAAATCACCTCTAGATTACTTATAATAATTAATACAACATAAACGCTATGTAAATAGTTTTACCATATTTTTATATTATTTTTATCTTTTGAGTTTTTAAAAATATTTTTAATCTGCTGTTGGCTGAATCTGTGGATGCAGAACCTTCAGATACAGAGGGTCAACTATAATTAAATAAGCAATTTAACCGAGTGGTATCATCCCTCAGACTCCCTTTGAAACAGTCATTTGAAACAAAAATTATGGCTATGCCATGTCTGTAATGGATGGAAAATATTACAGCAATAGATTTCTACTAGGTAAAAAATACATAAACAATTCTGCTTTAAAGGTTTTTCAAGAATGGCATTAAAAATCTTTTCAAACTAAGTGTAAACACACTGAAGTATATATACAATTAGATCTTCATCTGAGACCACATGCTATCTCTGAAAACATCCAACATATTTATGAGAATATCAAACGATGTCTTTTTTTTTCTTTTTTGAGATGGAGTCTGGCTGTCTCCCAGGCTGGAGTGCGGTGGCATGATCTCGGCTCACTGCAACCTCCGCCTCCCAGGTTCAAGCAATTCTCTGCCTCAGCCTCCTGAGTAGCTGGAATTACAGGCACCTGCCACCACACCCAGCTGTTTTGTATTTTTAGTAGAGATGGGGTTTCACTATCTTGGCCAGGCTGGTCTTGAACTCCTGACCTTGTGATCCACCCACCTCGGCCTCCCAAAGTGCTGGGATTACAGGCATGAGCCACCACGCCCAGCCTATTTTTTATATTTTAAAAGTAAAATTTAAATATCTAAGTGTCTAAAGAGCATCAGTATTTTAAAGATGCAAGGAAGCATAAAAATAAAGTAACAATACTTTTTAATAAGTGTTAGTATCTTTTAATAAATATCTCAATATTTAGATACCTAAATAAAGATACTAAAAATGTAAGACAAAGAAGCCATTACTGTGTCACTCACAAACACTACAGCAGGAGTTTGAGAACCCAAGGATGCATAGGATAAAGGATAAAATAAGGTATGGTTTTTGAAGGTGTTTGTTTATTTGTTTTTAAGACAGAGTCTCACTCTGTTGCCCAGGCTGGAGTGCAGTGGCGCAATCTCGGCTCACTGCAACCTCTACCTCCTGGGTTCAAGTGATTCTCCTGCCTCAGTCTCCCAAGTAGCTGGGATTACAGGTGCCCATCACCATGTCTGGCTAACTTTTGTATTTTTAGTCGAGACAGGGGATTCATCATGATGGCCAGGCTGGTCTCGAACTCCTGACCTCAAGGGATCCGCCCACCTTGGCCTCCCAAAGTGCTGGGATTACAGGTGTGAGCCACCGTGCCTGGCCAACTTTTGAAGGTTTTTAAATATGACAATTCAATTCAACTCATTTCAACAAACAGTTGTTTTTTTTTTTTGTTTTGAGACAGAGTTTTGCTCTTGTTGCCCAGGCTAGAGTGCAATGGCGCAATCTTGGCTTACTGCAACCTCCGCTTCCCAGGTTCACGCGATTCTCCTGCGGTTACTGGATGAGGCATGCACTGTCCAACCTAACAAATTTTTAATGTCATGTATGTGCCAATTTATCCTGCTAGGTGTGGACGACCTCAGTGCAACTGGGGAGTTCAAAAATCCTAAGAGACAGATATCTCAACAAGTTATTAAAATCCTTGTAAGAACACGAGTCCACGGTAGGGAGATGGTACACAGAAAGGAAGGGTTGACTGGCTGAAATGGGCACCAGGAAAAGTCTCAGGGAAAAAATGAGGATTGATGAGATTCTTTAAGGAGAAAGGAAAAGCTGATTGGGGGAAAGCAGATAAAATGACTGGTAAAAGGGCAAAGAGCCGTGAAAGAGGCTCAGGAAAGTCTAAGTAGTTTGCTATCATTAAAGTAGAATCAGATGACATCAAGCTAAAAAGCTTCACACAGCAAAGGAAACAACAGAGTGAAGAGACAGCCTACAGAATGAGAGAAACTATTTGTAAACTATACATCTGACAAGGGACTAATAGCCACAATATATAAGGAACTCAACTCAACACCAAAAATAAATAAATAATCCAATTACGACACAGGCAAATTATCTGAATAATCATCTCTCAAAAGAAGACACACTAATGGCCAACGGGTATATGAAAAAAATAGTCAACATCTCTAATCATCAGGGAAATGCAAATCAAAACCACAATGGAGATATTGTCTCACCTCAGATAAAATGGCTTTTATCAAAAATAAATAACAGAGGCTGGGAAGAATGTGGAGAAAGGGAATCTCTGGTATACTGTTGATGACTTCGGGCCTGTCAATGCAGATTAACTGTAGCCACTATGGAAAATAGTATGGAGGTTCCTCAAAAAAACTAAAAACAGACCTACCATATGATCCAGCAATCCCAGTGCTGGGATTATATCCAAAGGAAAGGAAAGACTTTTGGTTCCAAAATGGTGGCATAGAAGCAAGCTGGCTTCACTGCCCCCAACAAGACCAAAAAAAAAAAAAAAACAAAAGAAAAAGAAATCAGAGCTATCTGCACTCCCATGTTTCCTGTGGCACTATTCACAATAGCCAAGATATGAAATCAGTTTAAGTGTCCACCAACAGATGAATGAATAAAGAAAATGTGGCACAGATACAGAGTGGAATATTATTCAGCCATCAAAAGAATGAAATCCTGTCATTTGCAGCAACATGGATAGGACTGGGTGTCATTATGCTAAGTAAAATAAGCCAGGCATAGAAAGACAAATATCACATGTTCTCAAATTCATATGTGGGAGTTAAAAGTTGATCTCATGGAGGGAGATAAAAGAATGATGATTATCAGAGGCTGGGAAGGATGGCAGGAAGAGGAAGATGAAGAGAGGTCAGTTAACAGATACAAATATACAGTTATATAGAAAGAATTAAGTCTAATGTTCTTGTTTTATTGTTGTTGTTTTTGTTTTTGTTTTTTGAGACAGAGTCTTGCTCTGTCGCCCAGGCTGGAATGCAATGGCACAATCTCGGCTCACTGCAAGCTCCGCCTCCTGGGTTCATGCCATTTTCCTGCCTCAGCCTCCCAAGTAGCTGGGACTACAGGCGCCCGCCACCATGCGCAGCTAATTTTTTGTATTTTTTCAGTAGAGACGGGGTTTCAGCGTGTTAGCCAGGATGGTCTCGATTTCCTGACCTGATGATCCGCCTGCCTCGGCCTCCAAAGTGCTGGGATTACAGACGTGAGCCACCACACCCAGCCGAATAAGTCTAATGTTCAACAGCACAGTAGAGGGTCTATAGTTATCATTAATTTATGCTATATTTCAAAATATCTAGAAGATTTGGGATGTTCTCTACACAAAGAAATTGTTAATGTTTGAGGTGATGGATATCCTAATTACCCTGATTTGATCATTATTCATTGTATGCATCAAAATATCAACTATATGCCATAAATACGTATAATTATTATGCATAAATTTTTTAAGTGGATTAGTAGTTGCCTGAGGCTGGGTGTGGGAAGGGGAAGTGACTGCAAATGGACACAAGGTTTCTTTTCTGGGTGATGGAAACATTGTAAAATTAGACTGGGGAGATGTTGCATGATTTTCTGAATTTACGAAGAAATCACTGAATTATACTCTTAAAATGAGTAAATTTAATGATATGTAAATTATATCTCAATAAAGCTGTTTTTAAAAATAAGCCAAAAGATAATTGGTACAGCTATTATGGTAAACAGATGGCGGTTCCTCAAAATATTAAAACGGGAACTACCATATGATCCAGCAATCCCACTTCTGAGTATAAGGCCAAAATGAAATCAATATCTCGAAAAGATACCTGCACTCCCATGTTCACTGCAGCACTATTCACAATAGCCAAGATATGGAATCAACCTAAGCGTCTATCAAGGGATAAATGAATAAAGAAAATGTGATATATATACACAATGGAATATTATTTAGCCATAAAAAAGAAGGAAAGCCTGCTATTTGCAACAATGTGGATGAACCTGGAAGATATTATACTAAGTGAAATAAGCCAGGCACAGCAAGACAAATATTGTATGATCTCAATTATATGTGGACTAAGAGTCAAACCCATAGAAGTAGAGAGTAGAACAGTAGTTGCCAGAAGCTGGAGTGTGAGGGAAATGGGGAGATGCTGGTCAAAGGGTACAAACTGTTCAGTTTTGAGTAAGTTCTGGAGATCTAATACACAGAAAAGTAACTACAGTTAATATTACTGTATTAAAATTTTCTAAGAGTTGATCTTAGTATTCTCACCACACACATACAGGGCAACCACGTGTAGTGGTTGATCGGTGATCATTACACTATGTATACAAGTATCAAATCATTACATTGTACACCTTAAATAGATACAGTTTGTATGTGTCAATTATACCTCAATAAGCTGAGAGGAAAAAAAAGAAAGACATCAAGGAAAAAACCCACAAGGGTGAACTTGTGAGAGGTGGGAGGAAACTAAAGCCAAAGCAAGATCTTGAAGAGCCTGTGTGGCATTCCTACCTACAGCACCAAAGCCTTTATAGAGGCCTGCATGTCAGAGAGAGGCAAATAATTTTTAGTCTCCTAGGCTCCACTTGCTTCAAAACATTCTTCAAAGTATTTCTAAAGTAATTTCTGGCTGGGCTCAGTGGCTCACACCTGTAATCTCAGCGCTTTGGGAGGCCAAGGCAGGAGAACAGCTTGAGGCCAGCAGTTCAAGGCCAGCCTGGGCAACATAACGAGACCCTGTCTCTACAGAAAATAATAATAATTAGCAAGGCAGGGTGGCTCATGCTTGTAGTCCCAGCCACTCGTGAGGCTGAGGCAGGAGGATCACCAGAGCCCAGGAGCTCTGAGGCTGCAGTGAGCTGTGACTGCACCACTGCACTGCAACCTGGGCAACAGAGTGATACCCTGTCAAGAAAGAAAAGAAAGAGAAGGAAGGAAAGGAAGGGAGAGAGGGTGGGAGGAAGGGGAGAGGAGGGAAGAGGTGAGTGGGGTGAGGAAGAAAACAAACCCACAAGGGTGAACTTATGAGAGGTGGCAGGAGACTTCAGCCAAGGCCAGATCTTGAAAAGCCTGTGTAGCATTCCTATGCGCAGCACCAAAACCTTTATAAAGGCCTGTGCATGGGAGGGAGGTTAAGTATTTTTTAGTTTCTCAGGCTACACTTCCTTCAAAACATTCCTCACAGTATTTCTAAAATAATTTATTAACAATTAATAGTTTGACCATGTCAATTTAATACTTCTAGACATTATTCCCAGAACCAAAAAGTCTAAACCAGCCTTCAAAAATTCCTTCATTTCACACACCGGGGCCTGTCGTGGGGTGGGGGAGGGGGGAGGAATAGCATTAGGAGATATACCTAATGTAAATGACGAGTTAATGGGTGCAGCACACCAACACGGCACATGTATACATATGTAACAAACCTGGACATTGTGCACATGTACCCTAGAACTTAAAGTATAATAAAAAAATGCAATTTATTAGCCATCCAAAATAAAAAAAATCCTTCTTTCATTCCCCTTTCCCTCCTCTAACAAATCTCATTATACCTTAGCCCACACTCTTCCATTTTCATCAAACCTGTCTCCTTGAAGGCAAACAAATAAGGTAGAAGATGGAGGTAAAGGCTACTTTCTAAGTTACAGAACCATGTCTATTAACACAACATCATACACATAATGAATATAAAATAATGATAAGAAGAAATTGTTTAGGAAAGACCATACTAGCACAGAGGAAAGTTTGATAAATAGACTCAAAGTAAAAATGTATCTTTACTGAGAAGATGCTTCTATTTCTCAGAGAAATCACTCCCAACTCCATCTGGAAAGCTGGATAAGACCAAGGCCAAACATTAATTTGCTAAATACTTACCACACACAATGCACCATCCACACCCAAGTAAGCAGAGCTCTAGAGCTCAAAAATCCATTTGATTTCAATAGCAAGATGTATAGATTATTCAGGGTTTATGTGGTTGCAGTAACAAAAGATATATTTTAGAACAAAATTCTGTCTGGTCTAGCTTTAGAAATAAATCTGCACCAAGGTGGATATATAGATAACAGCAGCTCACAAATGGGTGGAAATGATATTATCTTCAACAGCAAGATAAGTCAGCCTGTCTTCCACATCAAAAAGGGAAAAAAAATCACTCCAGGTTCAAAGGTACAGATAGAGGGAGTTGGAGGAGGCAAAGCATTAGCAAAGAGAGCAATATACCAACATACCAAACCATTAGAAGGTGACTCCTAAATCTATCCTACTTTATCTGTCTAGATAGATGCTTGCCCATAATTGGTACACCTGTAGTAACTTGGTTAGCAGGAAATGAGAAATTAAGTCTCATCCACTGTAATTTCAGTATTTCTTCCCTTTCTGAGTCAGATACCAACATACTCAATGGCAAAAAAATTACAATGTTTCTCCAAAAAGATAGGAAACTGCATAAATAATGAAAGAGTATTACGTCTTTTTTAAAAACTGGCTCCCAAAACAACATAAATGAAAAAAACAGATATTAAATATGCACTTTTTGTAATAACTACACAATTTTACCTAATCTTCTGAGATTGTTGAACTAGATGTGGAACTGAAACTATCCAACTGAGGAAAACAGCATGGACAAGAATTTATCAATCAACCAATAAGTATGTTTGAATGCCTAATAGGGCACAACAGGAAGACACCTACATATGCCCAAAACACCAAGTTGGACAGGTCATACACCCTTGTCCATAAGGGGCTAAAGAAAAAAACAAACAAACACTTCATTTCAACAACACAGAGATCCCTAAGCATCCCAACATTTATATTAGAAAATAAGACTTTTCGGCCGGGCGCGGTGGCTCATGCTTGTAATCCCAGCACTTTGGGAGGCCAAGGCGGGAGGATCACGAGGTCAGGAGATCCAGACCACAGTGAAACCCCATCTCTACTAAAAAAAAAAAAAAAAAAAAATTAGCTGGGCGTGGTGGCGGGCGCCTGTAGTCCCAGCTACTCGGAGAGGCTGAGGCAGGAGAATGGCGTGAACCCGGGAGGCGGAGCTTGCTGTGAGCCGAGATCGCGCCACTGCACTCCAGCCTGGGTGACAGAGCGAGACTCCGTCTCAAAAAAAAAAAAAAAAAGAAAAGAAAATAAGACTTTTCATCTCAGGATACAAAATCAATGTGCAAAAATCACAAGCATTCTTATACACCAATAACAGACCAGAAAGCCAAATCATGAGTGAACTCCCATTCACAATTGCTACAAAGAGAATAAAATACCTAGGAATACAACTTACAAGGGATGTGAAGGACCTCTTCAAGGAGAACTACAAACCACTGCTCAACGAAATAAAAGAGGACACACACAAGTGGAAGAACATTCCATGCTCATGGATAGAAAGAATCAATATCATGAAAATGACCATACTGCCCAAGGTAATTTATAGATTCAATGCCATCCCCATAAAGCTACCAATGACTTTCTTCACATAATTAAAAAAAAAAAAACTACTTTAAAGTTCATACAGAACTAAAAAAGAGCCCACATTGCCAAGACAATTCTACGCAAAAAGAACAAAGCTGGAGGCATCAGGCTACCTGACTTCAAACTATACTACAAGGCTACAGTAACCAAAACAGCATGGTACTGGTACCAAAACAGAGATATAGACCAATGGAACAGAACAGAGGCCTCAGAAATAACACCACACATCTACAACCATCTGATCTTTGACAAACCTGACAAAAATAAGCAATGGGGAAAGGATTCCCTATTTAATACATGGTGCTGGGAAAACTGGCTAGCCATATGTAGAAAGCTGAAACTGGATCCCTTCCTTATACCTTATACAAAAATTATTTCAAGATGGATTAAAGACTTAAATGTTAGACCTAAAACCATAAAAAGCCTAGAAGAAAACCTAGGCAATACCATTCAGGACATAAGCATGGGCAAGGACTTCATGACTAAAACACCAATAGCAATGGCAACAAAAGTCAAAATAGACAAATGGGATCTAATTAAACTAAAGAGCTTCTGCACAGCAAAAGAAACTACCATCAGAGTGAACAGGCAACCTACAGAATGGGAGAAAATTTTTGCAATTTACCTATCTGGCAAAGGGCTAATATCCAGAATCTACAAAGAACTTAAACTTTCAAGAACTTAAATTTTCAAGAAAAAATCAAAAAACCCCATCAAAAAGTGGGCAAAGGATATGAACAGATACTTCTCAAAAGAAGACATTTATGCAGCCAACAGACACATGAAAAAATGCTCATCTACACTGGTCATCAGAGAAATGCAAATCAAAACCACAATGAGATACCATCTCACACCAGTTAGTAAGGCAATCATTAAAAAGTCAGGAAACAACAGATGCTGGAGAGGATGTGGAGAAATAGGAATGCTTTTACACTGTTGGTGGGACTGTAAACTAGTTCAACCATCATGGAAGACAGTGTGGCGATTCCTCAAGGATCTAGAACTAGAAATATCATTTGACCCAGCAATCCCATTACTGGGTATATACCCAAAGGATTATAAATCATGCTGCCATAAAGACACATGCACACATGTTTATTGTGGCACTATTCACAATAGCAAAGACTTGGAACCAACCCAAATGTCCATCAATGATAGACTGGATTAAGAAAATGTGGCACATATACATCATGGAATACTATGCAGCCAGAAAAACGGACGACTTTATGTCCCTTGCAGGGACATGGATGAAGCTGGAAACCATCATTCTGAGCAAACTATCACAAGGACAGAAAATCAAACACCACATGTTCTCACTCATAGGAAGGAATTGAACAATGAGAACATTTGGACACAGGGAGGGGAACATCACACCCCGGGGCCTGTCGTGGGGTGGGGGGAGGGAGGAGGGATAGCATTAGGAGATATACCTAATGTAAATGATGAGTTAATGGGTGCAGCACACCAACATGGCACATGTATACATATGTAACAAACCTGCACAATGTGCACATGTACCCTAGAACTTAAAGTGTAATAAATGAAAAAGACTTTTCAATCTGCATCTAGTCCCACAAACTCAACTCTTCTTAACTAAGATAAATAATGTCTGAGTTATCAATATCAACATTTTCTCAATCATTAGATTTTCTACCCAGAAAAGTCCCTGAAAGGGCCACCGGAAGGTACCAAATGGTTATTTTTCTACAGCTTTGCACTGGAGTGAGTACAAGACATTTTGGGTAATGCCCATCTGTACAATAATTCAATATAAAATAAGCTTGCTTTTCAGATACCATAAAGAATACTATCTTTCTGACACCACAGTATTGTCTTTTTAAATTTTTTTAAAATGTAATCTATAACCTTAACTGTAAGAAAATACTATACAATCTTTGTTGGTCAGTATTCAAAGTATTCTATTAGGTGTACTTTTTTCCCTTAATCTTTTGCCTTAGTGACTCATATTTGGGCATAGGGTTAAATTTTAAAAAAAAAAAATCTAGATAGCAACCAAACTGTGAGTGAGAAGGAAAATGTAAATCAAGTTAACTTGTTGGTTTGAACATGTAATTACATTCTTTTTTAGGAATGTAAGCAATCAAGAATATCATTAAATATTTGGTGCTCTATTTGCCCCAATATGTATAAATCTGCAGGTATAATCCACAATGTACAACGCTTAAAACTATATTGTACCACACAGAATTATAACATCCTAGACCAAAAGGTATCTCAAGCAATTGTCTATTAACCTCCAATACTAAATTAGTCAGGAAAAATGATAATAACTTCATTTTAAAGAGCATTATGAACTTTAGAATTCTGAAAGTAAAATGAGTGATGAGGCAGAAGTCATAGGAAGATAAGAAATGTCGGGGGGATGGGAATTAAAAAGAAAAGCACCATTCTGTTAAATTACATGCATTACTTACTTTTCCAAAATTAAACACTAATAGTTAATCTCTCTCCTAATCAGTTACTTATGCTACCTATACCTTTGCAACCAAAGGGAGACACAGGCATGACTGCACATTTTTGTCCTAAGCATTCAGTGATGTAACGTAATTCACTGTAAGAGAACCTACGAACAGCAATAAGCAGCTAAACCAGTAGAGATGTGTTTCATTTACTCAGCATCTTCAAATACATTCTCCAAAAATTAAATTTGAGACAACCGAAGAATATATCTTTAAATTACAATTTGTTAAAGAGTGTTAAATTTTCATTCCATTAAAAATTCTATTTTAATGCTTTCTTAAATGGAAAATGCTGGGAATAATGTAACCTCTTGGGGTAAGTGACTCCCTTGGGCCGTCTGCCTACGCGGTGACCAGCATTTGTAGTTATTGCGTGTAGCTATCTAGTGTCCCTGCTTCTCCCATGACACTAGAGCGCCAGCTGTCGCTCCTTGCTAAAGTCAACACACCTGCCCCTACATTAGCTCACCTGTCCTGCTCTAATGTGCTGGCCCTACCTTTTCCATTTCCATCTCCCCGCTTCTCCAATTCCCCTCAACTTGAAATGCCCTTCTTCTCCAACACTGTGCATCCTCACTCTTGCCAGTGCAAAGTCTAATCAAACTTTCTGATCTCTGTCAATCTGATAACTGAAAATACGTATTTCAGTTTAATTAATTTGCATTTCTCCTATGAGTGCGTTGAGCATCTTTTCACATGTTTAAGAGCCATTTGCATTTCATTTTCTGTGAACAGTCTGCTCATAGCCTTTGCCCAGTTTTGACAGGCTTGTTAAAACACATTATGTATATTGGAAACCAGTTCTCTGTAATGAGTCACTATCCTATCTCCCCAACCCACACACACATAATCATTTATCTTTTGGCCTTGGTTATGGTGGGTTTTACTGTGCAGAAATTCGTCACTTTTAGATAATCAGATTTAATAGCCCTGTATTTCTGAATTTTGTCCAATATTTTAAAACACCTTCCCTATTCTGACATTAGAAAAGAGTATGTCTGTGATTTGTCCTAATGTTTTTATTAAAGTTGTTGTTTTGCACTAAACTTTTTGGCACATGTTGACATCATCCTGATACGAGGTTTGAATCCCAATTTTTTTCCCAGATGGTGAACTCCACTTGGACCAACACCATTTTCCTGACAAATCCATCTTTTTCCCCAGTGATGTGAAATGCTCTGGAGTTTTTGGGTTTTTTGGTTTATGTCCTCATTGTCTGATATTTAGAACTTCTGGAAAAATAACATTCAGATAAACCAGGAGTAAGATAGTTTAGATTTAAGGCACTGCCTTGCACCCTCTTAAAATATAATAATTTGTTTTACCTGTGAGCTCCTCAGGAACGGTACTGGGAGCCATGTGCCCTTCTATGGCTAATACACGGTAAGTGCTTATTAACTGTTCTTTGAATGAATAATGAACTACATTTTTAAAATCTAAACAGACTTCAATTCTCTTAGGATTTGGAAGAGTTCCATGGTCACTGTTGATTAGCCACATGTATATCCCAAAGGGTAACACTGCCAAGCTTCCTTGTCCACTAGAGACCTTTCTTCTTTGACAAAAAGTCCTTCAATATAGTCGATGTCTAGGATCTTCACTAGAGTCAATAAAAATTTAATCACAATTCGACTACATTACAACCACTGTGGAAAACTATTTTGGCAGTTTCTTATAAAATTAAGCATAAATTTACCCTAGGACCCAACAATCCTACTCCTAAGTATTTACCCAAGAGAAATCAAAACATATAACCACAAAAAGACTTGTATATTAATGTTCACGGAAGTTTTATTTGTAATATCCCAAAATTGAAACTGAATCAAATGTCTGTCAACAGGAGAACTGATAAACAAATTGTGATCTAGTCACATGATGGAATGCTAGTCAGCAGGTAAAAAGGAATAAACCCCATGCAACAACATAGGGGAATCTCAAAATCATTATATTGCATGAAAAAAAAGCCAGACATAAGCAAATACTGAGTAATTCCATTTGTGCAGTCCAGGAAGAGGCAAACTAATCACAGTGCTAGAAATCAGAACTGTGATTGCCTGGGGAGAGAGGCAAAAAGGGCGAAGAGGGCCTTTCTGGAGTGGCAGTGGTATTTTATATCAGCAGTTTCCAAAGTGTGGTCCCTGAACCCAGTGGCACTTGGGAATTGTTAGAAAGTTGAATTCTCAGTCCTCACCCCAGATCTACTAAATCTGAAACTCTGAGTGGGAGTAGCAACTTATGGTCCATCAAGCCATCCAGGTGTTTCTGATGCACACTAAATATTGAGAACCACTATTCCATAACTTGTTTGTAGAAGTGGTTACACAGGTGTACATAAATTGTCAAAGCTTATCAAACTGTTAGGATTTGAGCATGTTATATGTAAATTATACCCCAAATTTTAAAATGTGGATGAACTTTTCAAAATATTATCTTTAACTAAATCTGTCTTCTCCTCCAGTTTTCCTTACATTGATAAATTGCAAAATAATTCACCTAGACGCTTGAATAAGAAAACTTCTTCTCGCCATGCGCTGTGGCTCACGCCTGCAGTCCCAACCCTTTGGGAGGCAGAGGTGGGTGGATCACTTAAGGCCAGGAGTTCAAGACCGGCCTGGCCAACCTGGCAAAACCCCATCTCTACTAAAAATACAACAACAACAACAAAAAATCAGCCAGGCATGGCAGCACACATCTGTAATCCCAGCTACTCAGGTGGCTGAGGGAGGAGAATCACTTGAACTCAGGAGGCAGAGGTTGCAGTGAGCCCAGATCATGCCACTGCACTCCAGCCTGGGCAAGAGAGTGAGACCCTATCTCAAAAAAAAAAAGAAAAAAAAAAAGAAAAAGAAAGAAAGAAAAAAGGAAAAAAAAAAAGAAAGAAAACTTTACACTTTTCCCCATACAGCCAATCACATCTGCTAAATTAACCTTTGAAACATGCCTCTTCTTCATTCCTAATCCTCCATTTATACTCTTTCTAATCCCACCATCCTAGTTCAACAGGCACCTTTATTTTACCTGGTCTGGTAGAATAGCATCCAGCTCTCATTTTCCAATTCATCATCTAAACTGATAGAGCTATTTCTCTATGCCATAGGTCTGCTCATGTCTTTTAGCTGCTTTTTTAAAGCTCACAGCTCCTCTCTATCTAGAGCATAAAATCTTCACTCCACAGTGGGTCACCAGAAACCTTTGGTGACCTGCTTTCAGCCCATCCTATCCAGTCTCCTCTCAAGCCATCGGTCTCCTCAGACCTGGCACCACATCAACATCAGCAGGGTCAAGATTTTCCCAATATGCCAAGCATATGCTTGCCTCTGATTCTTCACTCAAGCTGCTTCTCACGTCTAAAATTCCATCTTCCCAACCTCCCTGCATGGTGCAATCCTAGCTACCCTTTAATATCCAGCTGAAACATCACCTCATTTGTGAAAGCTTCCTGTCATCAAACCCAAGGCAGAATTAATTACTCTCTTCTCTGACCTTACATTTTCCTACTAGATACAATGATTACCTGTTTATGCCATACTTTTTTAAATACAAATTTCAGTCTTCAAGGACCTGAATGTGCAGCAGTTTTAGGTAATCTCTTTCTATCACTTCCCTGCTTATGACCTTTCAATAGGTCCCTCTTGCCTACTAAACAAAGTTCAGATTCCTCAGCAGGAAGTCCATTCCAAGTCTACCTTCAGGCCCCTTAATGCCTCTTTAACCTCTCACTACTCCCTACACTTCAGTCACAGCCACAGCCCTCCAAGCACCACACTCTTAAACCCCCAGACTCTACCTAGGGGCAGAGGGAGGCCCCCTCCTCTCTCCACACCAGTGCCCACTCCCCAATCCCTCTAAAGACAGGTCATTAGGTTCAAGCACTAAGAATAAGCAACAAGGAAGGTCAGACACCAGGTGAACTGGAATGAGAACAAGGAAGGAAAAGAGGCAGAGCTGATCCTTCTCTGCAAATGCTAGATACATTATTATGAGTAAAGTATGGTGTCTACCCTGGAGAAACGTTTAGTGGAGATCAGAAAGACATATAAACCAATTTCTACAACACGGAATGTGACAACAGAATGAATCCTATCATAGCAGAAAGGATATATATCAAATACACAAAGAGACACATATGCAAAAAAATGAAAGGCATGTCATGGTGAGATTTAACCAAAAATCAAAAAGATCACTAAGTGGAAGATGCCACTGAACTCCAACATCTGTGCAGTAGTGTATAACTACGAGATTTGTGTCGCATGACTTGCCTAAGGGTGAAAAGGCAAGGCAAGGGCCTTGTCAGATGACCCTTCAGAGCCTCAACTTCCTCTTTATAAAATAAGGGACCGTGATCAGATATGGAGGTTTCTTTTAGAAATAAAATACAAATTAACAAAAGCAGAATCCTACAAACCAGATATATGAACCTCTTTCAACACAGGGGGAGAGGAGAATGCCTTTTGGAGATTTAAGTATGAGGCAAAATCAAATTAATAAATAGAATTTTATATGTCACGTCTGTGAATGTGACACTGAATTTTAGGATCCTGAAAATTGCAGCTTATAATGGAACTGCTGACACAACCTCAACCATAGCAGCAAATGCGCTACGACAATCAGGTTGTTATGGCAACTAGAATACTTAGGTTAAAATGAGGAAGAGAGTCTGTGTCTCGTGTGTGTGTGTGTGTGTGTGTGTGTGTGTGTGTGTGTGTGAGAGAGAGAGAGAGAGACAGAGATTTTGTTGCCACTTCCACTAGAAATATTTTTTAAATGTTTTATATTTAATCTCAGAACTACATTCATCACTTAGCACATAAGTATCTTATTAATGCTTTGGGATTAAAAAAATGAACTTCTTAAAAAATAAAAATAAAATGAACTCTTTTTAAGGGGTTCAAAGAGCACCTAACCAATGTCTACAGCTGACACAGCTTAACATACCTCCCTGACATCTCCAGATTAAACTAGCTATTTCCTCCTTCATGTGAGCCCCATTTATCTTCTGTTCTATAGCTACTTGAGTATAACATAAAGATAACATTATTCCTTGATATGCTTGTCTTCCCCAGTCCATTCAGCTGCTTGGGAGGAGAGTTTATCCCTTAGTCATGCTCATATATCCAGTGTCTAGAACAATGCACGTTTTAGGTGCTAAACTGTTTGTTGAACTGAGGACTAAAGTATCAATCTTACCAAATTTTAAATATGAAGTCTTTACAGAAATAATGTAACTATTTTTACCTTATCAGATGTATTTCTGGTAAAAATATTTCTTTTTCTTTTTCTTTTCTTTTGAGACAGGGTCTTGCTCTGTTGTCCAGGCTGGAGTGCAGCGGTGAGAACTTGGCTCACTGAAGCCCCGACATCCTGGGTTCAAGCGATCTTCCTGCCTCAGCCTCCCAAGTAGCTGGGATTACAGGTACACACCACCATGCCTGGCCAATTTTTGTTTTGTTTTGTTTTGTTTTGTTTTTGTTTTTTTGAGACGGAGTCTTGCTCTGTCGCCCAGGCTGGAGTGCAGTGGCGCAATCTCGGCTCACTGCAAGCTCCGCCTCCCGGGTTCATGCCATTCTCCTGCCTCAGCCTCCCAAGTAGCTGGGACTACAGGCGCCTGCCACCACACCCGGATAATTTTTTGTATTTTTAGTAGAGACGGGGTTTCACCGTGTTAGCCAGGATGGTCTCGATCTCCTGACCTCGTGATCTGCCTGCCTCGGCCTCCCAAAGTGCTGGGATTACAGGCGTGAGCCACCGCGCCCCGCCGCCTGGCCAATTTTTTGATATTTTATAGAGACAGAATCTCACTATGTTGCCCAGGCTGGTCTTGAACTCCTGGGCTCAAGCAATTCTCCTGCCTCGGCCTCCTAAATCTCACACCTACTGGGATTAGAGGCATGAGCCACCATGGCCAGCCATAAAATATATTTCATTTCTCATTATGCATAAGAATTTCTCTTATTAGAGAAACCGATAAGTAAATGGTATGTCTCATAGGAGGAATTATTGGCTAGAATTTTGATTCTTAGGGTTCTACTGTTCTAACATATCGACTGTTAACTAGTTACAAGATCTGCACCCTTGGGTGAATGCCAACCTCTGAGATGCTCAGCATTCTCATCTAGAAAATGAAGTGTCTGCGCTGGGCGCAGTGGCTCATGCCTGTAATTCCAACACTTCGGGAGGCCGAGGCAGGCGAATCACGAGGTCAGGAGATCGAGACCATCCTGGCTAACACGGTGAAACCCCGTCTCTACTAAAAATACAAAAAAATTAGCTGGGCGTGGTGGCGGGCGCTTGTAGTCCCAGCTACTTGGGAGGCTGAGGCAGGAGAATGGCATGAACCCAGGAGGCGGAGCTTGCAGTGAGCTGAGATTGCGCCACTGCACTCCAGCCTGGGCGACAGAGCGAGACTCTGTCTCAAAAAAAAAAAAAAAAAAAAGAAAGAAAATGAAGTGTCTGATCATCTGAGAAGAGTGTGTTCCTATGAATGAGTATAACCAAGAAATCTTTTTAGAAAATTAAAGAAATGTTCCATATCAAAAATCATTCATAGATGATTTTAAAGAAATTATTTTCAACCAGCTTTGGGGGGCAGAGTACAGCATATTTATCCCTAGAGTGGCTATATCCAACCACACCCCACACAGAAAGATTGATTCATTAATTCCTATCTCACTGAAATACTTGCACGGAGAGAAGTTACGATTGGTAAGTGTTACATGTAAGTGGCAGAGACAGGAAAAAACAAGTTAAGGTTAAAAACCATCATGAAAAACAAAGGAAGGGGGAAAAAAAGAACTATTTACAAAAATAACATGTAACAGTGTATTGCTTCTCACATATGTCAATTGTAAAGTATTCCTTCACATGCCTCAAGTATTTCAGAAGGTAAGAATTACCAGATCCACAGCCCATCTTGTTCAATATTCTCTCTCTTGATTTCCCTTTCCCAAACCTGTTCCTCATCCAGCTTCCCCAATTTCAGCATATTGCATCTCCAGCCACAGTTACTCAAGCCAGAGTTCTCAGGGTCATTCTCAATACTTCTCTCCCCATCATACCTAGATACCTAATTCATCAGCAAACTATCATTTATACCTCCATATATTCCTGTAATCTGTCCCCTTCTTTCCATCTATTATTACCTTAGTCTAAGGAATCGTCGTATTTTCCCTGGATCATCATCATAACCTCCTGCTATTTCCTAAATTTTTTAACATGCCACATCAGACTCAAATCCTTTAAAAACATAACAAATCACTAGATTTCCCTGCATAAAATCTGTCTATAATTCCCCCCTTATCTTCTGCATATCATACAATTATGATCAAGATCATTTTCATTTATTCATGTTCCCACTAAAATGTGTATGTTGCCAGGCATGAAGGCACATACATGTAGTCCCAGCTACTCAGGAGGCTGAGGCAGGAGAATGGCGTGAACCCAGGAAGCGGAGCTTGCAGTGAGCCAAGATCGCGCTAGTGCACTCCAGCCTGGGCGACGGAGCGAGACTCGGTCTCAAAAAAAAAAAAAAATTCTCATACAGAAGTATAATCATTAAGCAGATAATGACTAAATCAAAATTGTGGCCTTCCTAACATGGTATAACTGAAGAGAACAACTCCTAACAGTTAGATGCCTGTATGAGAAGGAAAAGAGCACTAAAATTTATTGTGTAAAATGGGTGGCAGGAGTAAATTATCTCTACAGTCCCTTCCAGCAGTAAAATTAAATTAAATTCCATAATAATTATGACAACTGTTGACATCTACTAAGCATCTGCCCTCTCTGTGCCAGGCACTGTGCTAGGTGCTTTGCATGGATTACTCAGAATACGTCCCTAAGACTGTTAACATGAGATACCTGTCTATTTATTTATTTATTTATTTATTTTACTTTTTAATTTTTTTTGCACACAAAACAATAAACATTTTCTAAAAATACATACAAACAAAAAGATGCATATCAAACATATTAGGAAGGTTGCACATGGGAAGACGGGGAATAGAAATGGGTGGGAATTAAAGAAAATAAATGAGAGAGGGACTTTGTATGGATCAATGATAATAACTCAATCCTCTATTTGACAAAGAAGAAGGAGAAGAAAGAGGAAGAAAAAGAAAGTGGGATAAAGGATCAGAAAGGGAGGAAAATAGAGAAAGTCAGAGTATGACTCCAGGGTAGACCTGTTTTGTTGTCACTGAGTTGGTTAGTTGGTTTGTCTGTTGTATTTTTCATATGTTTCGCCATGTTGGCCAGGCTGGTGTCGAACTCCTAGCCTCAAGTGATCAACCCCCCTCGGCCTCCCAGAGTGCTGGGACCACAGGCGTGAGCCACCACGTCCAGCCCCCACATTGCGTCTGGCCTCTGTGGTAGACCTCCCAGACAGGGGGCGGCCGGGCAGAGGCGCTCCTCACTTCCCAGACGGGGCAGCCGGGCAGAGACGCTCCTTACCTCTTCCCAGACGGGTGGCCGGGCAGAGGCGCTCCTCACCTCCCAGACGGGATGGCGGCCGGGCAGAGGCGCTCCCCACATCCCAGATGATGGGCGGCCAGGCAGAGACGCTCCTCACTTCCTAGACGGGGTGGTGGCCGGGCAGAGGCGCTCCTCACATCCCAGACGGGGTGGCCGGGCAGAGGCGCTCCTCACATCCCAGAGGATGGGCGGCCAGGCAGAGATGCTCCTGACGGGGCGGCGGCCGGCAGAGGCTGCAATCTCAGCACCCTGGGAGGCCAAGGCAGGCGGCTGGGAGGCGGAGGCTGCAGCGAGCCAAGACCACGCCACCGCACTCCAGCCCGGGCAACACCGAGCACCGAGTGAGCGAGACCCCGTCTGCAGTCCCAGCACCTCGGGAGGCCGAGGTGGGCAGACCACTCAAGGTCAGGAGCTGGAAACCAGCCTGGCCAACATGGCGAAACCACGCCTCCAGCCAAAGGAGAAAAACCAGGGAGGGGTGGTGGCGCGCGCCCGCAATCCCAGGCAGGCTGCAGGCCAAGGGAGGAGAATCAGGGGAGCCGGAGGCAGGGAGTCTGCAGCAAGCAGAGTACAGTCCAGCCTGGGCAACAGAGGGAAGAAAAGAAAGGGAGGGAGGGAGGGAGGGAAGGGAGAGAGGGAGGGAGGGATGGAGGGAGGGAGGGAGGAAGGAAGGAAGGAAGGAAGGAAGGAAGGAAGGAAGGAAGGAAGGAAGGAAGGAAGGAAACAAACCTGTCTATTTAAACACCCCTAACAGATAAGAGATCCAAGAGGAAGGCAGATCCTTTAAAATTTCTCTGATATAAAGCAAAATGGAAATGGAAGGTCTAAAATCTCTGTGGGATCTGCCTTGTTCACTGAGACAGGCAGTGGCTGGCTTTTGTATGAAGTGCTTCCCTAAAGATCAGATGCCAGAGCTGCTGAGAAGGGTATCAGAAAGTAAAAAACCAGGACCCAGCCGGGCACGGCGGCTCACGCCTATAATCCTAGCACTTTGGGAAGCCGAGGCAGGCGGATCACTTGAGGCCAGGAGTTTGAGACCAGTCTGGCCAACATGGTGAAACCCCGTCTCTACTAAAAGTACAAAAATTAGCCAGGCATGGTGGCAGGCCCCTGTAATCCCAGCTACTTAGGAGGCTGAAGCAGGAGAATTGCTTGAACCCGGGAGGCAGAGGTTGCAGTGAGCCGAGATCGCACCACTGCGTTCCAGCCTGGGAGACAGAGCGAGACTCTGTCTCAAAAAAAAAAAAAAAAAGAAAAAGAAAAAAAAAACGAACAAAAAAACCCCAGAGCCCATCCAAATAATCCTATTTGCCCCCAGAGAATGGCTCCTTGCCAGATTGATGCAGTATCAGGGCTCATCAAGAAAGCAGGAGTGATCTCGCTACAGAGAGTATTAGTGGCGCATTCACAAACTTAGAAACCTAAAGGTCTCCAGTCATTAGGATCTAAAAGGATGTGATGTGGGTGTGCCTAACATGACATCTTGTGACCACACGTTTCAAATGTTAGTGTCCCCACTGGCCTACAGGGTTCTTAGGGTCTAAGTCCTTACTTTTTTTTAAAAAAAAGTCTACCCCCAAGACATAGCATAGTTCTAGGACCTGGAATATAAGAAGCATTTCACAAATACTTAATGAGGAATATTAGTACCCAATCTCCCCCCGAACATACCTGTTCCACTTACTAGGGTATGGTTGTAAAATCAGAGCTTTCTAAAGTGTGGTCTGGAGACCTCTAGTGGTTGTCTGCAGTTCAGTATAAGGTCAAAATCTTAAGGATGACAAATTAGGAAAGAGCCAAATATCAGGTCACAGGTTAAGGCCTGAGATGAGTGAACAAAGTGGGTGCTATGGTAGAGGAATAAACTAAAGAAGTTTAAAAATGAAAGATTTGTTTAAAGTGTCTAAATTAAAAGACAAAAATGCAGTCTTTTTTTCTCCAACAAACTGATGCCAAAAGAAAAAAAATGCAATCATTTTACCCAAATGTAATACATATGAAGACAGCAACTGTTTCCTAATAATCAACTGTATTGCAAAGTACAGCAAATCTAGTTCATATCCCCCCTCATACCACTACTTAGTTTTTAAAAAAAAATTAATAGAACATAAATGACTAGTATTTTAAAACACATTGCTATTTGAGAGGCCATAATACAATTTTGGAATGAAAAAAAAATCACCCTTTATAAATTCAAGACATAGAAAACAAGAAGAACACATTCCCTATATATTAAAGACAGTCAACTCTCCAGGTTATCTAAGATCTCCAAGAAACTGCAGATCTCATTTTTGTAGAATGTTAGTTATGCTGGAGAGACGCCACTCTTTCAACATTATACTGGGAGTCTCACGCTTAAGTGGAATGATCGTTATTCTCAGTAGGCAATCTTACTGGACTTTAAAACCACCTAGGCTGGGTTCATACCACAGTTCAACATTTAATAACAGGGTAAACTTGAACAAGTTACTTAACCTTTGTGTACCTCAGTTTCCTTCTTTATAGAAGATGAATGATAACAGTCTGCCTCAGAGCTGTTAGAAGTAAATGCATTATAAATCCAAAGAACCAAGTGCACTGGTCTTGTACCTAGTAAGGAGTCAATAAATGTTTATTATTACAATTAATGTGCTAAAAATGGCATGGCATGACTCACGAAAGTCAACAAAGATTTGATTTCTTCAACAAGAATTTAAAAGCATATTTATTTTAGAAACAGCTTCCATAAGTCCACAATACTCTCTTGAAATGCAACTTTTTCTCTTCGTTTATTAACTAAAAAATAATCACACTCAATTGAGATTATACATATTGAAATGCCCTAAAAGTAAGCCGTTGCCATGGAAGAAATCATTAACCACAAATCCTACTCATCTAAAAACTGGAGAGCATAAAGGAGAGATTTTTTTCTTTATAAAAGTATTTATAATTTTGTAAAGAGCTATAAGCATAACTCTAGGTATGGACCAAATGTTCTAGCAAAAAAGGACCTTGTAAAAGAAAAAATCATTTATCTTACACATAAATTCATTTGAAAGTCTATGATGCTTCTGAAGTTGTTTAGCCAACTTTACAGTGGGCAATGGGAGAGTTTAGTTTAAATATGAGAATACATAGGGTTGTAAAAAGGGAGATGAGAATTGAGACATCTGAACAAAAGAAAAATGTGCTTTATTATATGTATGAAAGAAAACATAAAAGTCCATATCCCTAAGACTTTCCTCCTCCTCCTCATATTTAGGGTGGAAAAACAAGCCATCCACCCAACTAGCTACTCAACCTATTAGATCTCTGAACAATACAATTCATGTAGACAACTCCTTGCTTCAAAGCAGAAAGTTCATCCCGTAGAAAGTAAAAATAAATACAGCTTTTTATTAAAAAAAAAAAAAAAAAAGAACAACACCAGGAATACCAAGAGCAAAGCCTTGGAGAAAATTACTTTCCACAATGGCTGAAGTATAATTTGGAACTCCATAGGTCAGTACTTAAGTCAATGTTTTTCTATTAATTCAGTTTATAGCTAAAGTACTGAGAGATAATGATATGAAATATTTGCACCCAAAATACATTCATAATCTATTATTCCAATTCCCTCTATAACCACTTTTTCACCCACCCTACAAAGTTCTCCAGCAGAACCTGCATATTTGCGAAGTGTTCTCCTATGTTGACATTGTATTATAAATGACCAAGAAAAATTTCAGAGACAACCTGGAAAGAGAATGGAAGCATTTTTGCTCACCTTTTCCCATTCAGCTTATCTATATTAAATGGTGATGATCAGTAACTATTTACTAAGCTTTCAAAAAGTGATTGGCACATATAGTCCTTGCTCAGCAAGATTTAAAGGACAAGGCATAATTTGAGAACATAAAGTGTAACACAAAGCTCCCAAATGTTCATGCCATAACATGACATATGACAAGAGATACTCAAAAGTGAGCACCTTGGGAGAGAGGTATTCTATTGCCCTCCATAAAAAATGGGAGCACGGTCCTCAGCAGTGGCTTTGAGCTTAGATGGAAACAGAAAATTATAATTTCCATCTACACCTCTTTAATGGCTCCCCATATTCACCACCCCCATTCTCTTTCATCCAGTCAATTTGAAAGATGAGATGAGATAAGAGTAAGAAGAGAGAGAGAACCTGAATGAGAATGAATTTCGACAGGTGAGGGTGCAGCACACAAGTTATTTTCAGGACCTCATGCTATTCTATTCTTGGAAAAGTTAAGTGGACAGCCAAATGTTATGCTTTACCAGAAAGGAGCTAGGAGTTCAAACTTCACAGAAAAATTAAAATTCATTGGGAAAAAACCTTGATGTTAATGAAAAACATATATAATATTATAGCCATCAATCCTCATAAACACAATGGCCCCATTTGATAGATTTTCACTTCTCTCATTTTGGATCTCCACTGAACTCTAAGTCACATCAATCATTGAAATGGCTTAATAATCAGTGGCTTAAAACTTGGGGTATTTATTATAGAAGTGACCAGTATATAATGACCAATCATTACCATATGAAATTACAATCCTTTTCAGTATCATGCAATGTTAAGTGGGAAAAGTTCAAGAAAATATTCTAAAGATATGTTCTCTTGCATAAATATTCCTATTACAAATGTGTGTCAAAGACCACTACAAAACTAAAATTTACTTCTTTCTCATACATGTTCATCTAAGTCAGTGTTTAAAATTCTATTGGCTAACAATTAAAGTGTATACTTTGTCTGGATTCCCACTCAGAAAAAACCTACATAAAGACATAGTTTCTGAGACACAGGAATTTAAAATGAACTGGATATTATATGACTGCAGAGGATTACAGCCAATGTGTTAGGTGTGATAATGGCACAGGGTCATGTGAAAAAGTGTCCATACTTTAAAAATATACATACTAGGCCGGGCGCGGTGGCTCACGCCTGTAATCCCAGCACTTTGGGAGGCCAAGGTGGGCGGATCACGAGGTCAGGAGATCGAGACCATCCTGGCTAACACGGTGAAAGCCCGTCTCTACTAAAAATACAAAAAATTAGCCGGGCGAGGTGGCAGGCGCCTGTAGTCCCAGCTACAAGGGAGGCTGAGGCAGGAGAATGGCGTGAATCCCGGGGGGCGGAGCCTGCAGTGAGCCGAGATCGCGCCACTGCACTCCAGCCTGGGTGAAAGAGCGAGACTCCGTCTCAAACAAACAAACAAACAAAAATACATACTAAAGTACGAATAGGTGAAATGAGATTTGCTTTAAAATATTTTAGCAAAGAATTTGACAGTTATTAAATCTGGGTAATGAGTTTCTGGAGGTTCGTGTATTATTTTTGTATTATTTTTCAGAGTTTTGTGTAAGTTTGAAATGTTCCATAATAATTTTTTAAAGATTTGAAAACATATTGTCTAGATACACTCATAAAGAACTCAGGCAGGGAAAAAAACGTTTAAATTTAAAATTTAAATTTTAAACTGAAGTGCAGTTTTAAAAATTTGAATTTTAAATTTAAAAACAAGTGCAAAAATTATGAAATTGACATTTAAAAATCTATTCTTTTATACAGCTAATCTGGATTTCATCTAACTTAAGAAAAAGCTTTAATGAAGACCCTGTTAAAAGTTTGTATCAAATGAGGACTTATAATGCTTTACTCCAAAGCAACAAAACGCATATGCCCAAAAGATGTATAAAAACAGGCATACATTTAGAAAAAAAAAAAAGCAGCCTTTTCTCTGCTACAAATGTTTAAAACTCAGAGTATACTCTATCTCAAAGACTTTTAAAAATTATTTTCCATCGTTAGGGAAAACCATATGAGAAAATAACTCAGCAACATGTCTGTGAATAATGCCTAGCAAAGCTTAAAAAAAAAAAAAAAAAGCTTCTAGCCAAAAAGACTAACAGGAAAAAAGTGAACATTTTCAAAAGCATTTTGGAACCTTATTCCAGCTACCTCCATGCTAAGCCCTCTTTTCCTCCCAAAATACGTCACTTAACTGTCTGTCAAATAACTCTTGCCCATTCTACCTGATCACACTCTGAAGCTGCAGCTTTTCCTGGATTCGCTTCTCAATGACAAGCTGTTCAAACAGAGAACACCTATCAAAACGAATATCATCATCTGCTCCTTTCTTTCTTCCTTTCAGGATATACTGCTGTCCAGCAGGGGAAGTAATTAATGAGTTTTTTATGTATGGCAGCGTCATCCCATCAGTTTGCTGTCTGGTTTGAATAGCTCCTATCAGCTCTTCATTCATGCCAAGTACGCTCACCGTCCAGAGACATGATAAAGCCGTACTTCCTTTTGGATTTTTACCTCACTATTCAAAAAACAGTGTACCAGAAGCATAGGTTACAAAGCATGAGGAGGACAGAAGAAATGCCTGCATCTTCTACAGAAAAGAAGCTGATGGACTGAAAAGTTGATATGGAGAAAGGAAAGCAAGAGAGTGCAAGAACATCCATGCTTCTAGTCCAGATAATGTTTTTTAAAGCAGCTTGATTTGGAAGCGTGTGTAATTCTGAAATACGAACAAGCAGAACTTTTCCAGGGGGTAAAATGCATATAGGAACAACCAGGATTTCTCATTGCTGAAGCATTCAATGAATCTTTAATAAGTTCTCAACACTCAAATTGTTTGTGGTCATATCAACTGCTGTTATCAGATAAAGGCAAAACTCACCCTTCTGGTTCTATAATCCTATTCAAATGGAGTCTTCGTCTACCGCATACTATCCTAACTAATGCTACAGGATTATCAGGAATACAGATATAAAGACACTACAAGAAATAAAACACTGGCAAAATAAAACATGAAAGGAAAATAGAGAAGGCATTTCAGGTCTCGAAGCTTACTATTTCCAGCCAGAGTTCAAATTACTGAGCTTCAAACAAACCACTGCCAGGTAAGATTTAATTTTATAACCTTAATTTATATCTTGTCTACTGAAATTAAATCTGCTCGTGCTGTGAATGAGAGAGTGGATTTGAATTTCTTGCAACCCTTCCTTAAGCTTTTGCAGATTTAAGCTGAGGTAAACACTTGTTTTTACTTATGCTGCATAAACAAGTCACTCATAACTAGATAATAAAGTATCCAAAACTCTCATTCATTTTTCACTGAATTTCTCTCATCTTTGTCTTTATTTTATCCCAATTTTGTTTTATTTAATAGCTTGAAAAAAATGCATGAAGAGAGCCCTGAATGGTGCATAAGAGCCATTCACAGATAATGTTTACCAACAATATTCAAATGAACTTTGTTTCCCAGAGTACTTGATAAAACAAAGAAAAATTAATAAGCATTTTAAATATTTCTATTCATATAAAGTAACAAAAGCTCAATGACTGATTTCTATTGTTACGGAGAAAAAAAAGCTGTGATGTCATTTCATTCATACTAAAGAAAAATAATCTCTACTAAATCGAGGTATAACACTCTTGTAGGATAGGGCTAATTTATCCTAAAGATACTAGACATTTTTATAACAGACTAAATGAAGACATTTTTCTGATTTAACAAGAGGATAAAAAGATGAAAGATGTCTGGTACCTTAAAACCTCAAAAGCTCTGACTCAGGTCAGTGGTCCAAACTGTAAAATGCAAAGCACTAGTGAAGCCATCAAAGAATTTTAAAAGATACAGTGCCTTTTAGAAATTCCCTAGAAATCACTGCATAATGAGACTTCTAGAGTGACAATCTTATGTAAAAACAACAAAAGGTTATTATTTAGCAGAAATCCCAACCACACTGGTTTTCATATAAGTTTCATTGGAAAACTTAGGTCCAAAGCACCTTATCATAAAGAAGTCCTACAACAAATAATATTTCTATTATCTTAGAAGAGAGGAGACAGGGAAACAAGAGCATATCACACCTAACTACGGAGATCTTCTGGTAATATACATAAAGTCATCAGAAGTAAATATTCAATACTTGTCTAAAAGTAGTCAAATTAGAAATTCTCTTCCATTTCACTGAATTCTTTCCTTTTTTCAAATTTTAGTTAAGGGAGTAAATTATATGATCCCTTCAGGCTTTTCAAGACAGTCTATAAATAACCTTAAATATCATAAGTCTTTTGCATCTGAAGTCATTACAGAAACTTACCTGTCATTTTCCAGTACCAAAGGAAAGCAGCAATTTAATACAAGTAGTGATTATCTAATACACCAATTTGTTTCAGAGAAAAAGATGTTTATTTAGAAATCTCGAAATACTTCTTATGCATACCAGACATAAGTTAAAGTTAAGGGTGGTATTGTTGCTGTTTACCTACACTGAGAAAAGCTGAACCCTTAAGGGTTCTTTTCATCTGTTCCCTCCTTATTATGATATTACCGTTTGTAAACAGACATGATTCAAAAATATGTAGATATTTTAAATGAAGAATATTAATCAATATTTTAAATTATAATTAAAGATTTTTTAATTAACTTGGACAAAAGTATGAAATTTCTATTATGCTCAAACAATTTGCTTCCAATAAATAGAATTAAAGGGGGCAGATAACAATATTCCTTAAGTGTTCTGGATTTTATTTGCTCATTGTAATGTAAACAGAGACTCATATCCCACTAATTTGGGGGCTTTGTTTCTATAACTCACCTTCTAATGACAATGGCTGGGCAAATGAATACTACCTTGCTCCACCCCAATTTGGTCCTTGTGAGCATCAATCCCAGTGAATTTTCACTTTCTTTCCTTTCCAAATCAAGGCTTTGCTCTATAATAACCCATTCAGAAAAGTGATTATTGAAGTTTCAGTAACAGCTTTCAAAAAAATACCCTACAGCAATTTAGAATAATATGTATTTTCTTCATGTAGGGTGAAAAAAAATTGAAAACTGCTTCAAGTTTACTTCTCATGGGTACAAATGATGAGGGGTTTTACGCTAGTACCTGAAGATTTGGTTTATTTATAAGAACTTTTCCCTGTTATTGACAGATTTAACAATTAAAGAGATTCTGAACGGTCTTGGGACCTGCCTACTTGTTTCTGCAATTTAGAATGTATTTCATTCACACATACTATATAAAAGTATTATATTGTAAAAGTAATGTGATTGTGTATCATTAATTCCTTTGATAGAAATGGAGCAAATACTTTGGCTGCCATATCCTTATAATAATACCTATTGCTATATCCTTAAATTCTGGTCATTTTAAATTATCCAAAAGCTATAAGCTTTTTATTTAAATTATGATAAAATAAAAATAGGCATCTAGGTCAAAATGAACACATCCATTTCATGTATGTTGACATAACAATCTTAAAAAGTAATTTTTGTCTGAAATACCAAGCAACATAATTTTGTATATAAAATTAGAAACATACCTAAAATTCATTTTTCTGTGTTAGCATTTAACTTAAAGGGACTGACATTGCATGATATTTTAAAATGCATTAAATATATATTTACTTATATCTTCATTATTATAACTTTAAGTTTTCATAAGGAATTTTTTTCATTCCATTATAATGGCACAGTGTTTCAAGCTTAATTCAACCGGGCATTTCAACTAGCCAATATATTTGTTCCTTATTATGGTTAATTTTCCTTATGAAGTGACCAAATTTGAATAAGAATGTGGTTCACCATGAAGATTCATCTTCTCTCCGGCTTCTTCCTGCTGTGAGAGAACAATCTTTGGTTTGTGACATCACAATCTGTGACTGGGAGGTGGCTCTGATATCAAACAGAAGATTATATGCTTTCAGTGTGAACTAGCTGAAATAGAGATGTAAGCACTATTATTTCAAGTCATATCACCAAGACACTAAAGAGATGCATGACAGGAACTGAATTAGAGAAAGATGCTTTTATTGCATTTGTCACTTTTTCAGCATCAACTATTAAAGATAAAAGTACCATCTCACAGTTTTCTTCATTAATAATTCAAAAGCGGGAGTAAACATCATGTTGGTTAAATTCACAGACCATGATAAAATGAGAGTAAGGAAAATACCAGTAAGCAAGCAGACAGTCATGAAAGAGGCCCCTAGAGAACTGAGGAATAGATGCAAAATTTCACCCTGGTTCAAGCAGAAATACTGATGCTACTCAGAAAATTGAAAAATTACCAAAACACCCAAAATGGAAAAGACAGTGTCTCTGAATGAGAAAGAGATCCCTAAATATAGATTATAAAGTGATCCCATGACATAGATTAATTAATATCCGACACATGGACTAGTATGAGGGCAGGGAGGGGGCTGGTTAACACCTTTCTAAAAAAGCATGGATTTGTTAAAAAAAAACAGAAAACAAAAACAAAAAAACAAAGGACTCTCTTTAATTAGCAAAACTACTGTGTTCTCTGAAAGTCTTCAAAAAATATTTGTAAAAAATAAATAAAAATAAATGAGTTAGGGTTCAATAAAGGAAACAAAAATGAAAGCTCCTTTTACAAACACATAGGCATATACAGACCTCTTTGTGTAATCTTTGTTTGCAACAGTAGCCAAAGGACAAAGCAGACCAACTAATCCTTCCACACTGAACACATGTGCAGTCTGTCCTTTGATTAGTGCCAATACCCTGATTCACAGTATCAGTCATTTGTGACTGCCCTCCTAGACTCAGAGCCTATACAAAGATGATGTGTAAAAAATACAGTAACAACTCCATGCATAATTACAAGTCAAGCTGAAGTCTCATTATCTACAGTTACACAGATTGCTTGATCCAGTGGTGTGTAGAGAATTCTTAAAGCATTTATTCAGTCCTATGGACTGGTTCATTACAACCAATGGGTTATTCAGCAGTTGTTTAAAGATCTGACATTCTCCATTTTTCGTACTGAAATTATTAGTGAAATAACTCAAGAATCTGGACGAATCAGAAAACATTACCACTTTTATAGACATTGTTTGATGTCACACTGTTGTCATCATCAGACTATGTGGGCCTTCTTATTTCCTGATTATCACTATAGAAATGTAGCACTGAATAATGTGTTCTTTAAGAAGCAAAAGCCAGAGATGATTTCCAGTTCAGTTATCACTAAAAATCCTTAGCTATTTATAGAATTTTTTGGCACAGTAACCTAGAAAGCTGTTGGTGTAAATCTATCAGGCTCAGTATATAACATGGTACAACTCTAAATATTTCATCAACTGTATACCTTCCCTTCATTTGTGTTGCAAAGACAGTCCTCTACATGCAGAAACTTCTGGGTAACTTCTGGTAATATCTACAGAAGAGCTTCTCATGCCTAGGAACTTCCCCAACACTTTCAGGATACTTCTTTTATAACACCTTGTTAGATTGCATTGAAAACCTATTTATGGCCAAGCGCAACCTGTAATCCCAGCACTCTGGGAGGCCAAAGCTGGAGGATCGCTTGAGGCCAGGAATTTGAGACCCACCTAGGCAACATAGCAAGACTCCATCTCTATAAAAAATTTAAAAGTTAAAAAAATAAGAAAATCTATTTATATAGTTGTCTGACATATGAAATTGCATTTTTCATGGTTGAGGGCCTTAAGAATAAAGACCACATCTAATTTATCTGTCGACTCCCAAGGTAAGCTCAGGACTAGTTAATCAGCAGGTGTGTTAAATGAATGTGAAAATGTACCTTAATGCATTCTCAGGTACAATCTCAGACAGGAGAAGAATAGTGATCCTAAAATATACCTCAGCTATATTTCACTGATAATAGGCAAGTAGGTAACTGCAAAAAAGTCTAATGAAGGAGTCTTTTAAAGTAGTTTATACTGAAATAATAGCTATAAGGAGATAATATCTGTTAGAGATATTATATGATATTATGAGGTATGCAAATACAGGATAGCAAATTTATCCCTTATGCTTTTGCTCTATTTGACATAATGGAAATCACGTTTGCTATACTACTAGATCTAGAATTTCATCAATAATCCAAAAGGATCTAAATTGGTCTTGCTATTAAAAAGTGACTTTAGGGGAATTTGAATAAGTACTTTGCAAATGAAATTGAAGAGATACTACAATCATCTTTCTACTCAAAGATGAGTGGAGAAAGTGACACACTTAAAATCTTACATTTATTCTATTGGATGCTCTCCCTGCCCCCTCTCCCTCTTTCACTCTCTGTGAGGAATGAATGTTTGCAAGTTACCTATGTTATATCTCCCCAAATCATCTCTTCTCCTTATGCCAACAATACGATATACCAACAATGGCGATTTCTTTAAAAGCAGGGACAAAGGCTAAAAGACTATGCTGTGCCTCAACCCCTATGATAGAAATTAAAGTAGCAGAGTTTTGAAGTAAGCCAGCATCACTCTAGAATTCATCAACATGTGTGTTGGGGTGGGGGCAGCTATAGTCTGAAGATGCTCAGGGTACATGAATAATGCATGAGTACGTCCTCACAGAAATCTGTGATTTGGTGTTGGTGTGCACAACTTAAGATTTTGAGCTTTGGGCTGGGCACAGTGGCTCACGCCTGTAATCCCAACACTTTGGCAGGCTGAGGCAGGTGGATCACCTGAGGTCAGGGGTTTGAGACCAGCCTGGCCAACATGTTGAAACCCCATTTCTAATAAAAATACAAAAATTAGCCAGGCGTGGTGGTGCACGCCTGTAATCCCAGCTACTTGGAGGCTGGGGCCGGAGAATCGCTTGAATCCAGGAGGTGGAGGTTGCAGTGAGCCAAGATTGCACCATTACGCTCCAGCCTGGAGCGAAATGTCTGTCCTGAAGGAAAACAAGAGCGAAACTCTGTCCTGAAGGAAAAAAAAACAACAGATTTTGAGTTTTGACATCCTATCATGTTTTTAGCCATGTTCCTTCTTTCAAACAACATCTTAGATAAAATGCCAAGATATAAAACATAGAAGAGCAGATCTGCCCTGGCTGGGTTGAGACAGAAAGCTTAGCGCCCACAGGTCCCCTTCTCACCCCATCTCTCCTACACTCTCTCCTCCACATGCTTCTTGGACACCTTCAAGATATATTTGTTGTAATTGTTCTGCCATCTAGAGGATTCACAAAGGTATTCTTCACCATTTTAATGCAAGTTTTTGATTCTGTATAGACATTGCCAAATACTCTAACCTAAAACTCCTGGTATATGTCAAGCAATAGTATTTTCTAGAGCAAGAGGGCACAGGTTGCAAAACAGTGCTACTTAGCTATGCAGAATGCTACTCAATTATTCTGTTGCCTAAACATTGATCAAGCAACCAAGACCTAGGATTCAAATAAATTATAAGTTCATTTTAAAAAGGACTAAACATCTATAATTTGGGTTGGAATATTCCAGAAGTAACTAAAATTAACAAAATCTCAGAAAATTATCATTTGCAATCAAGAAAGCATAGAAACAAAAAGTGAGAATTTGTCATAATAGAACTCAGAATTCAGTGTGAGAAAACAACAGAAGTTGTTAGAAATACCAGGTCCCAGCTGGGCACAGTGGCTCACGCCTGTAATCCCAGCACTTTGGGAGGCCGAGGCAGGTGAATCACGAGGTCAGGAGTTCAAGACCAGCCTGACCAACATGGTGAAATCCCGTCTCTACTGAAAATACAAAAATTAGCCAGGCATGGTGGTGCATGCCTGTAGTCCCAGCTACTCGGGAGGCTGAGGCAGAAGAATCCCTTGAACCCGGGCAGCAGAGGTTGCAGTGAGCCTAGATTGTGCCACTGTACTCCAACCTGGGTGACAGAGTGACTATGTCTCAAAAAAAGAAAAGAAAAGAAAGAAATACCAGGTCCCTTGTATAATATTCTAGTATTATTTCACCTAACAACATTAAGCCAAACACTGGAGTTGTCTTGAGTTGCATCCAGGTTTGTGAACTCTGCAATTTACTTGCTTTTGCAAGTGAGATGGGGCTCAAGTATTTAAGCTTGAACCTCCATATATAACTAAATATTATAACCGGCACGATATATTGGATACAATCAACTTTTAAAAGAGGAAATATGATCTTCCATCTAAAAAAGCCATATTTCAATTATTATGACATACTATTTATATTACAATGGATTCATTTGCATTCAGTGATCATCTCCAGCACTGTCCTATTCACTAAGGAATTCTCGTAACTATTCATCCAAAATCTCAAATGATTCCTGCTTTGAAGCCAATCTCCTAAGTGAGTAATGTCGCTTTTTTCTCTAAAATACTTTAAAATATTTTCAAATATATTCTTGAGATTCAATTTTAAGTAGAGTTATTTTAAACCAACAACCAATACCCATGGACTTATTATACAGCTTTAGCAAATATAAATTTCTGCCATTCCTGCATCAGATTTTTTATGGCCTCTCCATAAATGGATCTGGGAAGAAAAACTCCAGTAGACAACACACTTTTATTCTGTAAGTGTATTAGGAACTCGTTAAAATTTATACTCTTTATTTAGGCTTTTTAAGTATCAGGAATAGGACCTTCTGTAGGCATAATGGTATATCTCCATTTAAAATATTTTAAATAAACGTAAACAGCAAGACAGAAACAAAAAAATTTTAACATAAATTTAAATGTATTGTACCTCTCCTGTCTCAGATAACCAGCTGAAATTTTTAACATAAATTTATTGTACCTTTCCTGTCTCAGATCCCCAGCTGAACTTTTGGAACAAACATCCTAGGCATAGAAACATAAGCTACTTTATTTTTCTATGCCTTTTCTTCCCACCCCTGAGTCAGCCAGCCTCCTGTGGTACAGTGACATCGTGGATGGAAGTAAAATAATCAAAAGTACAGGGTCCCTTGGGAAGGAAACCAATTCCCAGCAGTGATTCCTTACATAGAAAAGAGATAGCTAAACTCATGGTCACAATGGCATGAATTAGTTATGGCAAGGTTAATATCTTGTACAGAAAAAAATAATTTTTGGCTTAAATTGGTACCAAGGAGATAGGAAGGTTGAAAGGCTCTCTGTCTCCTCACTAACAAAATCCACACTACCTTTTTTAGCAACAAAATAAACAAAAACCACAAAAAATACAGTTAAAGGGAACACAAAAAGCTGGAGTTCTTACATGAGACAGGGAAGCTTGCCTTCAGGATAACAAGAACAAGCTCCAATACTCTTACTCTAAGACACTGTTTCTCATATATTGGTAGGATAGAAAGATCATCTGATTAGCACTTCAACAAGGCAGAAGATGAACAGATTCAAACAAATCCTCCCCTTATCATCTCCTCCTACACTCCCTTACCTTTATTTACAAGTACATAAAATATTGCATATTATAATGAATTCCAGTTTCAAACCTTGACATTCTCTTTTGTTAGGAAGCTATGACAGTGTGCTTTGATTCAGGCTGTTGTATCCCAGCCTCGTGGCCTCACTGAGCACCATTCTTAGGCTTGCCCTCCTCCAAGGACACTTTGGAAGAAAGGATGGTACATACATATTTTTCTTCTCATTACAGCCCTATGTCTATGTCCGTGAAATTTTGAACCTTGAAATTCTGACTGTTTCTACAAGTGAAGAATCAAAGGTTCTCTATTATACTCTAAGTTTCCAATAATATGGTCTCAGAGCAAGTAAGTCCTCCCTGGCAAAACAGCCAGGTTTGAATTAGAAAGGACTATTTCAGGCCAGGTGTGGTAGTTCACCCCTGTAATTCTAACACTTTGGATGCCAAGGCAGGAGGATCGCTTGAGCCCAGGAGGTCAAAGCTGCAGCAAGCTGTGAACACGCCACTGCACTCCAGCCTGGGTGACAGAGCAAGACTCCGTCTCAAAAAAAAAAAAGAAAAAGAAAAAGAGAAAGAGAAAAGGAAAAAGAAAGGAAGAAAAGGAAGAGAGGAAGGGAGGGAGGGAGGGAGGGATGGAAGGATGGAGGAAGGGAGGGAGGGAGGGAGAGAGGGAGGGAGGGAGGACCATTCAAAAGTCACTATGTCTACATAAAACTATTTTAAAAACATAGAAATTCAACCAGAAAACCTTAGCGATCCAAGTACATGAAGAAAGAGGAAATTTCTCTCTAGGCAGAACCAATGCAGACTGGCCGTTCTGAACAAAGTGACACTTATGTATTACTAACATTTCCTGAGCATCCTCTGAACATGTGTGGTACTAGACTACAGCAAACCCACTGTAGACACAGGAAGTCTCTTGAGTGAGAAAAAAAGAGTGGGGGAGTACATTTAATAATTGGAAATAAAACACCAAATGAAAATTAAAGTGTACAGGCCGGGCACGGTGGCTCACGCCTGTAATCCCAGCACTTTAGGAGCCCGAGGCGGGAGGATCACCTGAGGTCAGGAGTTCAAGACCAGCCTGATCAACATGGTGAAACCCTGTCTCTACTAAAAATACAAAAATTAGCCAGCATGGTGGCAGGCACCTGTAATCCCAGCTACTTGGGAGGCTGAGACAGGAGAATGGCTTGAACCTGGGAGGCAGAGGTTGCAATTAGCCAAGATTACGCCACTGCATGCCAGCCTGGGTGACAGAGTGAGACTCTGTCTCAAAATAAATAAGTAAATAAATAAATAAAAATAAAAATAAATAAAATTAAAGTGTACAAATTCGTCCCCAAGAGTTTGAGAAAAACAGAATTTGGCCTTACTTTTTCCCTTTCCCCTGGTTCCTACACCCAAGAAATATTTGAAGGATATATTAATAAATCACAAACTTAGAAGAAACCAGAGAGTAATGTTCACTTTCACCCTGAAGTCCCAAGTCTAACAAGAACAAACGTGAAAAATGCACAGAGGAAAGAGATGTATGTCCATGCCAGGCGAGAGTAAGGAGTAGGGGTAGCAGAACAAGATAAATCCAAAAACAGACAGTAAATGGGACCTACTGGCTCACATAATGCTCCAGGTTTCTTTTTCATCCTGTTTAGAAAGGTTGACATACTTGAGAATATTCCACATTTTAAGTCTACTCTAATAAAGAACCCTTTACTTCCTCTCTGCATATCAATTTGATTACAGCTTACTCCAAAGGACACAACCACAGAAGAGTCACCTCGTAAACCCCTCCTCAAAATAAAAATTGGAATTTAAATGAGTATCTAGGCTATTATTTAAATACTGCACGTTTGGCTGGGCACAGTGTCCCATGCCTGCAATCCCAGTACTTTGGGAGGCCAAAGCAGAAGGATTGCTTGAGCCCAAGAGTTTGAGACCAGCCTGGGCAATATGGCAAAACCCGGTCTCTATAAAAAATACAAAAATTAGCCGGGCATGCTAGGGTGTGCCTGTAGTCCCAGCTACTCAGGAGGCTGAGGTGGAAGGATCACGTGAGCCCAGGAGGTTGAGGCTGCACTCCAGCCTGGGCAACAAAGCAAGACCTTGTCTCAAAAACAAACAAACAAATAAAACTGCACTATTTATGAACCTACAGAAGACACTCTTATCTGAGCAATTCATCTCCAACAAATACTTGCATGGCCTTAAGTTAAACCTCAACCTTTATGAGCCTCGGTTTCCTCCTTTAAAAAATGAAAGATTTGAACCAAATGTCATCTAATACTGTTTTCAGAATGAATATTCTATAATGTTCCTGAAGAGTGAGAAAAAAGACACCAATGGTTCATAACATATCAGCTTTACTCAACTAAGAGAAGTTGGTTTGGTATCCTCAGGAATCTTAAAGGACACATGTAGAGAAACACTAAGGAGCTCCAGTGGTCAAGAAAAACACAATGCATGTATGCCTATATATTTGTCTTATATCGACTGCCGGTTAATTAGAATAGCATAAGCAATCCAAGAGATTCAAGATTGGTATTAGAGAAAACCATTCGGGTGAGCACTAACTTGTTCTAGCTATGAATTTGTTAAATCTCCGTTTTCTGGGTTTTATAAAATAACCAGCTCACTTTTTCACTATGATTTTAAAGGAAAAAAAAAGAACGAGAATAACGAGGGAGAAGATTTAAGACATCCTGGTTGAATCCATGATATTGTTTGACATTATCTCATAGTAAACTAGTATGGCTCAGAGCAACTAGGCACAGAAGAAATAGGTACAAGGAACCCAAACATGTACAGCTGAAGACACATTAAAGTATGTAAGAATGTCAGGAGCAGCAAGTTCTTATTTAGGAATTATACTGTACAGCTGACAGACATGCACACTCCCACACAGACTAGATTTAATAATATCTTTTTGTTAGTAGCACATCTTTCAAGAATCATTGCCCTGGTAATGTCTTAACTTGACAAGACCTCAGTGTGACAGCCTGCTCTAAAATGATCCCATCTTACCTGTTGCATTACTGACACAAGGCTGTTCCAGTACCACCCCACACATGAACACTCCAAATGTGCTGCCTCCCAGGTAACACTTCCTCTGATTTCTCTTGTGGGCTGATGGCCATATATGACATGAGCACAAACTACGAATATTAAATATACATGTAAGGGTATCCTGGGAGATCAGGCAAGGCATAAATGAGTATATTAAAGCCGTGGGCATTACAATAGGTAGTCAGGCACCCACATAGGAAAGAAAAGGGAGTAACACACAGAAAAGACAGGCAAGGTTTAAAGTGAAACCTGCCCCACAACTTGCCCCATTTATCATTATCTGTACACAGAGAACCCCAAATTACTTCTTGCTCTAAGTAGAGTGTAGGCAAGGACCTTAACTAGTTCCCAAATCCCATGTATACTGTATGCAAAACATTATCAACAAGAGTATGAAAGTTACTAACTTGCAATACCATTCTGACTTCAAAATATAATGGAAAAAATATAGCTAAATGTAGCCTGCCCTAAAAATCGTATCACTAGAGCCTCCAATCAGAACTCAAAAAAGATTAACACAGGATTCAGAAACACTCTGCAAGTAAAAACTTTCTCACTTTAAAATAGAGATCATCAAATTGAAAAAGTGCTGTGACTTGCTGAGGTCACACTGAGTTTTTACATAAACATACAATCACAACTTGGTTCCAAGACTCCTCCAATTTTGGGCAGCAATCCCTCTTAATTTTCTCTCAAAATTGTGGAGAGAAAATATCTGAATTAAGAAATCCAAAAGGTAATGTGAAAAATATTAACAGTGATGCCTTATCAATTTTCCTAAAAAATATGAAGCAGATGAATTTCATTTCACTTTCAGCATGCACAGCTTATAACACATAATTATCTTTTTGCTTGAGTTAATTATTAGCAGTCAAGAAAATCTCATTTCCACGTTAGCACTCCTGCGTACTAATATATTTTTTCCAGACTTTTCAGTTTAAATGAAGCAAGTAGCAAGCATAAGAGTATTGCTCCCATTGTCAGGACCAGATCAAAAGGCACCAAACTAAACAACATAACCAAGTTTTTTTAAGTAGCCAAAAGCTTTCTTCTTTTAACAGATACTAAAAATGGGGGGAAGGGGAGGAAACACAAATATTCCCAAACAATGAAATGGCTCATTTTCTATACAATATACCAAAAAGGCCTACTGCTGCACAGCCAACTGTATGCATACCACAGAGGGCGAGAGTGAAATATGAAGAATAGTCATGGGTTTTGGAATCAGATTGAAAGGAATTCACACTGCAGTTCCATTACACACTAGTTATGTGATCCTTGTTACCTAACTTCTTTGAGCTTAATTTATCTCATCTATAAAACTGTCTAATACTAACATTGAAGGGCTATTTTGAATTTAAATAAAATATATACAAAATACCAAATATCTAGCCAGGTACTCTATAAACAAGAGTTTTGTTTTTTTGTTTTTGAAACGGAGTCTCGCTCTGTTACCCAGGCTGGAGTGCAGTGGCGCGATCTTGGCTCACTCCAACCTCAGCTCACTGCAACCTCCACCACCCAAGTTCAAGCAATCCTCCTGCCTCAGCCTCCCTAGTAGCTGGGACTACAGGTGCATGCCACCATGCCCTGCTAATTTTTGTATTTTCTCTTTTTTTTTATTAGTAGAGATGAGGTTTCACCATATTGGCCAGGCTGGTCTTGAACTCCTGACCTCAGATGATCCGCCTGCCTCGGCCTCCGAAAGTGCTGGGATTACAGGCGTGAACCACCACACCCAGCACTAAATAAGAGTTATTTTAACACATTCGTTAACACCTACATCTCTGCAGATGTAAAGCTGCATCTGCAGCTCTGCCCCCAACAAATTAAGCCAATCTAATTCAGAGGTTGGCCCTAATGCATTTTTCAGCAGTGCTGCCTTCTCAATTTCAAATTCCTATAAGATCACACCCTCTCCCATCCCAATCCAAACCCTAGTAATGACCCCAAGAATTACCAAATGCTATGCTGTGCCAAAAATAAAAATTAAAAAAGGAAAAAAATAAATGGAAGTATTTCTGACACTACTACTAAAATATTTTCTGGAGCAAAGCAATAACATATGGTTAAGAGGCCTTCCTTCCTTCCTTCCTCCCTCCCTCCCTTCCTTCCCCTCTGTGGCCCGGGCTGCAATCTCCACGTCTCGCTGCTGCCCCGCGCCGCGGACTGCCTGGGACTGCCGGCGCGGGCCACCGCTGCCTCTTTTTTCTCCCTTGGCTGCCAGCGCGCGTTCGCCATCTTGGCCACGCTGGTCGCCAGCTCCTGACCCCTAACGCTCTGCCCGCCTCGGCCTCCCAAGGTGCTGGGACTGCAGACGGAGTCTCGCTCACCCGGTGCTCGGTGTTGCCCGGGCTGGAGTGCGGTGGCGGGGTCTGGGCTCGCGGCAGCCTCCGCCTCCCAGCCGCCTGCCTTGGCCTACCAGGATGCTGGGATTGCAGCCCCTGCCCGGCCGCCGCCCCGTCTGGGAGGTGGGGAGCGTCTCTGCCCGGCCGCCCCTCTACCCGGCCTCCCCATCTGGGAAGTGAGGAGCGCCTCTGCCCGGCCACCCATCGTCTGGGAGGTGAGGAGCGCCTCTCCCCGGCCACCCATTGTCTGGGAGGTGAGGAGCGCCTCTGCCCGGCCACCCATCCTCTGGGAGGTGAGGAGCGCTTCTGCCCGGCCACCCATCGACTGGGAAGTGAGGAGCGCCTCCGCCTGGCCGCCCCGTCTGGGAAGAAGTGAGGAGCGCCTCTGCCCGGCCGCCCCATCTGGGAGGTGAGGAGCGCCTGTGCCCGGCCGCCCCGTCCGGGAAGAAGTGAGGAGCGCCTCTGCCCTACCGCCCCGTCCGGGAAGAAGGGAGGAGCGCCTCTGCCCGGCCGCCCTGTCCGGGAAGAAGTGAGGAGCCCCTCTGCCCGGCCGCCCCGTCTGGGAAGT
>NW_026652289.1:80173024-80261213 GCF_009828535.3 Hylobates moloch | reverse complement strand
GTTGGGATAATTTTTGAAAGACTGCACCTCTTAACTGCATGGACCATGACTGTCTCTTGCACAAGAAGCACAACATTAAGGCAGGTTTTTCTGAGCAATGGATTTTAGACATGGATATATAAATCACTTGGGATATAGCTAACCATATACATATATGTCCATACTGTGTGTGTGTGTGTGTGTGTGTGTGTGTGTGTATGGCTTCTCACTTGGTAACCAACAAATGACAAAAGATAAATTAAGCTTTTTGTAACTGATTAATGAGGAAGAAATTAAAATCAATTACCAATGTTTCACCTTGTTTTACAAATGTACCCTCATTAACCCCATTCAGTTAATATAAACGCTTCCATTCTTCAAAGAAATTGACAGAAGGGTCAATGACACAAGAATAGCACCATTTATAATATAGATAGCTCTGCAGTAAAGCATACATAAAAAGGTCAAGTGTTTAGTCATTATAACTTGACCTCTTGTCCAAGGCAACTCTTGGCTTCATTCAGAGAGAACTAGTTCCCCCGAACTTTTAAGGAAAAACAGTATCTTTGCATAGCCTCAAAATATTATTTACTGTCATTGTTTTTAACACATGCCCAGAAATTCCTCCTTCCATGGATGAAGCTACTCCCATTGTCTTGAGTGTGAGCGGGACTTAGTGACTCGCTGCTAGTGAACAATAAATGGAAAGAGAAAAACAGGAATTTTACAGGGGGAAACCTGACAGAGGTTTCTAAGTGGTAACTAAGAGTAACTAAGTGATCAGAGTTAACATCATCAGCAGTAAGTCCTATAAATATTTTGTGTCCACTGACATGATCCAACAAGAAAGGTACATCATCTTAGGGTATTCTCCCTCAGAATCCATAATCTCAGCCTCATCATGAAAAAAAAAAAAATCAGAAAAACCCAAATTAAGGGACGTTCTACAACATGGTCTACTCTTCAAAAGTGTCAAGTTCAGAAAAGACTGAGAAACTGTCACAAATAAGAGACTAAGGAAATACAAAGAATAAATGCAATGTGGTATCCTGAGTTAGAAGAGAAAAAGGACATCAGTGGAAAAAACTGGAGAAATGCAAATAAAGTCTGTGGTATACCAATGTTAATTTCTTAGTTTTGATAAAGATACCATGGTTATATAAAATAATAATATTAAGGGAAGCTGGGTAGAAAGTACATGGAAACTCACTGTATTATCTTTGTAACTTCTGAAAAATCTAAAAAGTATTAGAAAACAAAAAGTTTACAAAATAAGTAATTGGGCCTTAATGTCATTTAGTACTAAGTTAATCTACATACAAGATATTCTGCAAACTCAACCACTTTCCTCACCTGTTAGAATAGATTCATGGTAGGTTTGTTTGTTTTTTTTTTTTTTTTGTTGGAGACAGTGTTTCGCTCTTGTTGCCCAGGCTGGAGTACAATGGCGTGATCTTGGCTCACCGCAACCTCTACCTCCCTGGTTCAAGGAATTCTCCTGCCTCAGCCTCCCATGTAGCTGGGATTACAGGCATGCTCCATCACACCCGGCTAATTTTGTATTTTCCGTAGAAACGGGGTTTCTCCATGTTGGTCAAGCTGGTCTCGAACTCCTGACCTCAGGTGATCCACCCATCTTGGCCTCCCAAAGTGCTGGGATTACAGGTGTGAGCCACTGCGCCCGGCCTATTCATGGTGCGTTTCTACATGAGTTGCTTTTCACTGAAGAACGAACATCTTCCCAGGACTTCGGTCTTTAAAAATGAGATAAACTTTAGTAGCAAACATAGGGACCTTTGATGCAGTAAATCACACCCAATAACCACAAATAACAGTTCATTCACTCATTCAGCAAGCTCTGTCATCATGAACCATGTGCCCTGGGTTATCCCATAGCACTCTGTATCCCACAGCACTCTGTACCTGCCACACTGAACTGTATTTGTTGGTTTCCTCACATCTATATCACCTCACAAGAGATATTTGCCAATAACTATGCAGGGTCTGAGATTCCACCTTATCTGTAAGCTAATAGGTTAGCCTGTTACTGTTTCACTGGTACTAGCAGAAGACATGAGATACCTGGGCCAGAGATAAAGGTGTCTCTGGCAAAAGGAGTAATCAAACTTCATGTTAATTTTTGTTGGTTCCTCATCGCCCCCATCTCAGAGTGGTAATTCAAAGAGTCCTGTACATGCTGTGGGCTTTGCTACAGGGAAGGAACACTGAGCTGAGTGTTCCTTTGTTACCAGAAAGGAACACTGAGCTGAGTGCATGCCCTCAGCTCAGTGTTCCTTTTTCAGTAAGAGTAAGTTCCTTGAGTAAGTGGAAGCAACCCTGGGGGAGATATTACCTCATCCCTCAGGGTTGCTTGCTGGAAACACAACTATGAGAAATTCAGACAAAGAGCAGTCAGAGCCTTGCATTCCTGACATACCCATCAGGAGCCGTCTGGGCCACTGCAGTTCAGCTCTCCCAACAATATTCTGAAAGGCGGGCACTGTGTTGTAGGCATTTCTGTACCCTCAGCACTTGACATGGTGCATGATACACCTGATTCCTTAGTGTTTGGTAAATAAGTACCCATAAGCTAGAAATCTTGAGTTTGAAGCCAAAGACTACTGTTCCCAGTTCTGTGGCCATGTACACAGTCACTTAATCTTTTTAAGCTTCATTCTATTAATTTCTAGGAAATGTTCAAAAATAGAAGTTCAAGAAATGTTCAGTGAAAGAACTATCTCTAAGGATTCTTCTCTAATACTGAAAGGTTCATGATTCTCTCAAGGGCAGAATGTCAGAAAGCCCAAGTGCCTGATATCTCTCTGACAGATCTGACTCACACAGCATTCCCCCATGGAAGCAGAAATTCATGATGGCATAACAAATTTGGGATTCTATTAAGTTGATTTTTGTTTCTCAGGGTTATTCATGAAAACCCCACATTTCAGTGTAAATTTTTTTTTTTTTTTTTTTTGAGATGGACTCTCACTCTGTCACCCAGGCTGGAGTGCAGTGGCACGATCTCGGCTCACTGCAAGCTCCACCTCCCAGGTTCATGCCATTCTCCTGCCTCAGCCTCCTGAGTAGCTGGGACTACAGGCGCCCGCCACCACGCCCAGCTAATTTATTTTTGTATTTTTAGTAGAGACAGGCTCCCAAAGTGCCGGGATTACAGGCGTGAGCCACTGCGCCTGGCCCACTGTAAATTTTTATAAACTCTTTATAAACACAAGGCAGAAGACTCTACAACTACAGAATTTTAAAGGTAAATATAAAACCACATTAATTATCTACTTAGCTAGAAAGTAAGAGGTAAAGAAAGCAAGCTTTCTGAAACTTAATGATTTTAAAAAACAAGCAGTAACATTATTAAAGACAGTATTTCCCTTCACGTGCAATACACAGGATATAATAGATCATGACCATAAGGCTCTATATCAAGTTTTTTTGTTTGTTTTGTTTTTTGTTTTTTGTTTTTTTTTTTTGAGACAGAGTCTGCCTCTGTCGCCTAGGCTGGAGTGCAGTGGCACAATCTTGGCTCACTGCAACCTCCGCCTCCCAAGTTCAAGTGATTCTCCTGCCTCAGCCGCCTGACTAGCTAGGACTATAGGCACGCGCCACTACACCCAGCTAATTTTTCTGTATTTTTAGTAGAGATGGGGTTTCACCATGTTAGCCAGGATGGTCTCGATCTCCTGACCTTGTGATCCGCCCACCTCGGCCTCCCAAAGTGCTGGGATTACAGGTGTGAGCCACCGCACCTGGCCCAGGTTCTTTTCAAGTGCTAAATAAACAGATAAAATATAGATTTACTTTTCCAGGAGGAATTCTCATCACAGGTTATGAAAAGCAGTATGTTGACATCCTCACCACTCAATGCCACTAAATTAAACAGTATATATTCATAATTCATTAGCATTAATTCCATTCTCAGGTCACTGAAAATTCTGAGACCAATGTAGTATTCTCACAACAAATCATCTGAGGATATTCTTTCCATCCCACTCCACATACGACAGTGACTAAGAATGTACAATGCAGTATCCCATATGTGCTTTATTCTTTTGCATATGTCACCTTTCCATTGGAAAAGGTACATTTGAAGGCTTTTTCATTTGATAAACTAAGATCAAATTCATTTATTATGCTGGCTTGCTTTTTATTTAACAAAAGGGAAAGGGAAAGGGAAAGGCCAGGAAAGGAAAAGAGAAAAACAATGGACAGCCACCAGGCAGTCTCTTGCCTCCACAGGGTTAGGATGGAATAAACCCACAGACTCAAGGTCTTCCCTACTCCAGTCTCTGATTACACTCCACTCTCCTCCCCAGCTGCAGCCTCTGGGACCATCTCCTTGCCCATCCCCTTCTTCTCAGACCAGCTAACAATGGTTTTTGTCTCCAACCAACCATGAGCTCCCAAATCTACCAGAATTATTCTACTGAGGTCAAGGCTGCTGCCAGCTGCTTGGTCCACCTGCATCTGTGGGCCTCCTCTATTTCTCTCTCTCTTTCTCTCTTTGGGCTTTTGTTTCAACTGCAAGAGTGTGGCCCCAGAAGGCAGGAACCACTTCTGCTACAAGTTGGCAAACAAGCATGCCAAGCATGCCTAGAAGATTCATAATCAGTGCTGCACGCAGAAGCTGCCCCAAGATGAGTGGGATCACACCCCGGATGCCTAGGAAGCTTTCTGGCCCCATGGAAAACCCTAACCAGGTCCTGCTGGGTCTGCATGCCCTGGTTATGGCCACACAGACCCGCATTCTCTGTGACTGTCTACACAAGTAGGTGAAATGCATCAAGAAGGAAAACCACCTGACCAACTTCCATAGGCCAAAAGACATGTGTCTTAGATAGCGATACATAATAAACGTGTGTTTCTTAGACAGTGATACATAATAAACATAGATTTTCTTTTTAGTTTCAGATAATCAACACTATATTTTGATTTTAATGAACAGTATCAAGTGCAAAAAATTCCAACCTTGAAGCCAGGCATATTTAAGTTTGAATCCTGATTCCGCACCTAAGAAATACGAGAATTTTGTACAAATTGTTGAACTTTATTTCTAAGGCTTAGTTTCAACACCTATAGAATCGAGATAATGAAACCTACCCTATTAGGTTAAAGTTAGGATTTAATGAAATAGAGAAAGTGCCCATGTAACACATCTCACACAGAGCCTACACTTGGTGGGTTTCAGGAAATGACAGCACTGATGACTGCCATCAGCTTGTTAGCTTAAGGTCACCTGCAGTTGCAGGGTCACTAGTAGCCACAGGGCTCATTTACACACACACGCCTTGCTTATTTATTAAGCCTAACTCTTCTGAGGACACTGGGTGTGCTCGCTTAACACACAGGTAAAACACTGTAGAATTATCGCAAAATTAAAAGCCAAGAGAACAGAATTACAGGGTTGAAAAAACTCCTTGATAACATGACTTTGCTGTATCCCATGCAGCAAGAAGGACCATTGTTGAACCCACTTCCATTAAATGAAACCAAATCCATTTTGAAAGATTTTCAGTAAAGGTGATTTCCCAACTCTCCCTTGGATGCCCAGGTAACACTCATAACACAAATGGCTAATCTAAATCCCCTGCATTTTAGTTTAAGCACATTTGATTTTTTTTTCCTTTGTCTTTACAGCTTGGAAAACACGAATTATTAAACCATTTCTCAGGCTTCTTTTGCTTAGCATCCTAAACCTTTCATCATAAATCCTGTTTTTCTTATTTTTAATCATCTTTCAAGTTCTCTGTATCACCTCTATAGTTGCAGAAGTTAAAATAGTTCAACAAATCCCACACACACACACACAAAAAAGCTAAATAAAAGAGAAAATGAGTTAATGATCGTTTGTTTTATTTTTCTAATTACATATATATGTTAGTACCATGCTTGGATATTTTAATGACAGCCCCATGTTAATGAGCTAATTTCAAATATGACCCACAGTATATTCTAACCCAACAGTTTGTTTCTCTTCACCTAAAAAGTAATTCTTAGCTTTTGTATAGAACTTCATAATTTGTAAAATAATTCCACATGATCTTCACAACTACCCCTAGATTAAAGCAAGGAGGTATTATTTCTAACAGCTGGTTTTGTTTGGAGTTTAAAAAAAAAGGTTCTAAGACAACCAAAACCAAAACTAAGATCCCCTGACACCCACCAAGCGTTCCTTCTATTCCACTACCTAAACACACATACTACACTTCAGGCACACTACTAAAAAGATGCCTTTCCTACCACAATACTAATGCTACAGCCGTCCCTTTTCATAGTCTCTGAATTCATGTTTCATGTGTTTTATTTTAGAAGAGGTTCTACCCTGATTTTCTTTAAGGACTTTATCAAAACTAACCTTTTATTATCTTTCCAGAGCAAGTAAAGAGAATTTACCAACTTCCAACATTATCAGAAGCATTTATTTGCTCTCCTTCCCAAAACCCACCTAAAATTATCTTAATTTTTTTAAGGAGAGGTATGAGTCTAAGAGATAATCATACAAAGAAGAGACAATAGCAATTGAGATAGATACACTAGATGCTATTAGAACGTGGTACCCAGATGAGGTCGGGCTCCGTGGCTCACCTCTAATCCCAGCACTTTGGGAGGCCAAAGCAGGAGGATCACTTGAGGTCAGGAGTTGAGACCAGCCTGGCTAACATGGTGAAACCCCATCTCTATTAAAAATACACAAAATTAGCCAGGCGTGGTGGTAGGCGCCTATAATCCCAGCTACTCGGGAGGCTGAGGCAGGAGAATCGCTTGAACCGGGAGGCAGAGGTTGCAGTGAGCTGAAGTTCAATCCTTGCAACCCCGGCAGGGGCGACAGAGTGAGACCCTGTCTGAAGAAAAAAAAAAGAAAAGAAAAGAATGTAGTACCCAGATGATATGATGATGCAGCCAGTTGTCTAACTGAAGAGTAACTGGAATATAAGTCATTTGATAACCAGAAGAGTATCTGGAATACAAGTTAAACTCAAAAAAGATTCACTAATGTTCTCCCATTAAGCCATGTCTAGTATAACTAGTTTAAATTACCTAATAATAAACATTTAAAAATAAACATTCAGTCCTTCACGTGAACTTGAAAGTACAGTCTCTGCTAGCGATCCTATGGCTCGGCTCTGGGGGCCTGGGACCGGAAAGATAACCACAGCAGCCAAAAATGGTGATAGTGAAAACAATGGCAGCTCTAGGGACCGAAACCTACCACCATCAAATCAAGTATCATTTTGATGACTTTAATTTGCCATAAGACAAATTTTTAAAAGGAACAGACTAAATTAGATGAAAGCTAGATACCTCTGGAAATAACAAAATTCAACAGGTTAAATTACCTAACAACAGATTTTAATATAATAGAAGCACTGAACAAATCAAAGGCAGAACTAATGAAAATACAGATAAAACTAAAATCAGAAGATTTTTCCAAACAAACCTCCCTCTGACTAGTACAAAATGTCCCTCTGGCAACTGATGAGTAGAAAAAAATGATGTAAAACCAGATCCATTCATATGAAAGGCTTCCCAATGGATGCAGACCCTGATGACATAATTATTTTATGTCTAATCTTTTAAAGATTAGAAGATAAAGGTCAAGTACTAAACATTCAAATGAGAAAAACATTACACAAAGCATTTAAGCAATCAACATGTGCAGTGTTTGACCGTATTAAATCCAATAAAAAGTTTATAGAGACCCCGGCCCTGAACCCTGGTATAAAAATACAGACCTTCTAATACTTTTCAAGGAGGATTATTTTGCAAAACAAGAATGAAGCAAAACAAAGTATAAACTAAATTCAGAGCTAAGCAAAAGCAAGAAGAAAAATGGAAGTGCTGCAAAGGATAAATGCTTGAGAGGATGGATACCCAATTTTCCATGATGTGATTAATATGCATTGCATACCTGTACCAAAGTATCTCATATACCCAGTAAATATATGTACCTACTATGGACCCACAAAAATAAACTTAAAAAAAAAAAAAAACAGAAGTGCTGAGGATACTCAAATGGAATGTCTAGATTGGATATTTGCTCAAATTTTGGGGTGACTTAGATAATCTGACCCGTAGAAAGCACCCACATATCCTTTTCTCAAATCATGGGGAAATAAAATGGATCAGACTTTATCAGTAGAGCAAAACAGAGATTAATTCTATTTAAGAAAAAAGCTAAAGAAACACTAAATAAAGCAGAAGCAGCCAGCAATTGTAACCTATGACTAAGAAACGAGGAAGAGATGTGGAAATTACTAGACGGAAAGGTAGAAAAAGAAACACTGGAAAAAACTCATGCAAAATCACCAAGAATCCCTAAACAAATGAGAATCAAAAGGTCATAGATTTAAAGGAAAAAGAAAGGGAAATAAAGCTGCCTAGGCTGGATCTGCTAAAGGAAATGTACAACTTCAGAGCAGGAAAATGAAAGTTCAGGATGATGAAAATGGTGCAGCTGGACCAGTAAAAACAAAGAATTGCTTCAAAACAACAGAAAACACAAAATGGCGCTGGAGACTAGCAGTTTAGGACATAAATTCTGCTCTTATCTTTTGAAGGTTTTTAAAAAGAAAATCAGGCCGGGAACGGTGGCTCACGCCTGTAATCCCAGCACTCTGGGAGGCCAAGGCAGGGGGAATCACGAAGTCAGAAGATTTGAGACCATCCTGGCTAACACGGTGAAACCCCATCTCTACTAAAAAAAAACAAAAAATTAGCCGGGCGTGGTGGCGGGCGCCTGTAGTCCCAGCTACTTGGGAGGCTGAGGCAGGAGAATGGTGTCAACCCGGGGGGGCAGAGGTTGCAGTGAGCCGAGATCGCACCACTGCACTCCAGCCTGGGCGACAGAGCAAGACTCCGTCTCAAAAAAAAAAAAGAAAGAAAAAAGAAAACCAAATTATGCCCAATATTCAATATTCAGCTGTAAGGAAAAGTTTTTTTATTATCGGAGTTTTCCTTTTTTTTATTTTTTTGGTTATCCAATTGAAAATTTTTTTAGCCTGTCAGCCAGAACAAACAAAAAAAAAATTTTAAATGTATAGTTCTGTTTGTGTTATTTCAGATGTTTTAAATATCAAAGGGAAGAATTTTCTTCTACTATATTGCCTTTGTAATATGAGACTATATTAGTACAAACTATATACCATACAAGAAGAGGGAAAAAATGAGCTGAATCAATGAGGACAAATAAAACTGTCTTGTTGCCTCATGGAAACAAAAGGTTCAAGGTTTAATTTGAAAGTACAGGCTGCTAGAGTCATATCCTTTCTTTTCCCTTCAGTCTAATTGTTGGCACAAGGAACGGAGGAGGGAAGAAATTCAAATGTCATTACAATTAAAATTTCCTACCCAAAATAGCTTTTCATAAAATTAAATTGAAGAAAATATATAATAGTTTTAAGCAAAAATATGCACAGACAACAACTATACTGACCAAACTGCAGTCTGGTTATTTCGTTTTTATTTGTATCTCTAAAAATAGTGTTTATAGACTTGCACATAATATTTTCCCCATGTTTTCTTCAATATTGATCCAGTGCATTCTACTCACACTGTTAAACATTTTTCTAACTCTGGCTATCTGTGACATCTTGAAAGAAACAGACAACGCATATGGCATGAATTCAATGATTTGACTTTTGGGGAAAAAAAATGAAGGGCAGAAGAAATTTCTCATAGATCTTACTTTTTATGTTTGAAGGTAAGAGTAGGGTGCCATTTTCAAAGCTCTTGAAACGTAACTTAGAACTGCAAGAATACTGTTTAAAAAGAAAAGCTAAAGGCATGATTATCTCTTTCAGAGACTTACAGAAAGAGTTCAACAAAGACACCTAAAGACTCACAGTCTTACCAGAAAAAGTATGACTTTGAACAACCGTCCCCTTTCCCATATCCACCACTAATATAAATGAGAGTGTCACTGTCAGTGGTCAGAAACAAACAGAGCAGGCAGTGCCCGTGCGGCACAAGTGGAAGGAAGCAGGCTGGAAAGGGCTGCCTCTCCAAAAATGGTTCCCACCTCTATGGTGGTAACAGAAATTTTACCATTAGAAATCCACTTTTAAAGAGTTTTATTCCTTTTATAAAGAGATCTGTAAAATAAAAAAATTGATAATACATATGAGCTTATAGAATAATTGTTAAACCAACATAAATAACAATCATCCAGGCCAGGAAATAGAATACTGCCAATACCACACCTGCTATCTGGCCCTCCTCAATCATTACACCTCATCTCCCTACTAGAGGTGACCTCAATCCTGATATCTGGAATAATCATTTCCTTGATTGTCACTTTAGTATGTAAATATACATCCCAGGCCGGGCGCAGTGGCTCATGCCTGTAATCCCGGCGCTTTGGGAGGCCGAGGCGGGCGGATCACGAGGTCAGGAGATCGAGACCATCCTGGCTAACACAGTGAAACCCCTTCTCTACTAAAAATACAAAAAAATTAGCCGGGTGTGGTGGCGGGCACCTGTAGTCCCAGCTACTTGGGAGGCTGCGGCAGGAGAATGGCGTGAACCCTGGAGGCGGAGCTTGCAGTGGGCCAAGACCATGCCACTGCACTCCAGCCTGGGCGACAGAGCAAGACTCCATCTCAAAAAAAAAAAAAATTAATTAATTAAATAAAAATAAATAAATATACATCCCTAAAAAATAGGGGTTTTTTTTCCTGTGTTTGAACTTTATATAAATAGAATCATACTAATGAATTCTGTGGGCATGTTTCTTTTACTTCATGGTATGTTGAAACGATTCATCCACTTATTTAAGTATTTATTCCACTATTAATGAATATTTGTGTTGCTTCCATCTGAGGCTCTCCTGAACATATAGCTGTGAACATTTGGGCACACACGTGCTGGAGTTTCTCTAGAGCAGGGGGTCCCCAACCCCCAGACCATGGATCAGTACCTGTCTGTGGCTTGTTAGGAACCGGGCTGCATAGCAGGAGGTGAGTGGTGGGCAAGTGAGCAAAGATTCTTCTCTATTTACAGCCACTCCCCACTGCTTGCATTAGTGCCTGAGCGCCACCTCCTGTCAGATCAGCAGCAGCATCAGATTCTCATAGGAGCTAAACCCTATTGTGAACTGCACATGTGAGGGATCCAGGTTGCATGCTCCTTACGAGAATCTAATGCCTGATGATCTATCACTGTCTACCATCATTCCCAGATGGGACCATCCAGTTGCAAGAAAACAAGCTTAGGACTCCCATTGAGTCTACATTATGGTGAGTTGTATAATTATTTCACTACATATCACAATGTAATAATAATAGAAATAAAGCACACAATAAATATAACGTGCTTAAATCATCCTGAAACCATCATCCCCACCCCAGTCTGTGGAAAAATTGTCTTCCACAAAACCGGTCCCTGGTGCCAAAAAGGTTGGGGACCTCTGCTCTAGAGTATCCTTTAAGGGTGAAAGTGCTAGATCTTCAGTTTTATCAGAAAATGGCAAACTATCTTCCAAAGTGAGAATCAACATATACATACACTGTGTGTGAAATAGAAATTCACTTTTTAATTACCAGTCTTCAAAAATTCACTGTTACAATGGAAATCTACTTAGAGAATATATGTTAAGCTATATTCTCTACTCTTAAAGTTCTATATTCTCTACTCTTAAAGTTCTATATTCTCTACTCTTAGATAAAGGTCTATCTTCCAAATAGCATTTGAGAACTGGACCAGAGGTGCAGCTAATTTGGGAAGAAAAAATAACATACAGGCAACCATTCATATTGGCGGATTTAACCAACAGATCAAAAATATTTTTTAAAAATAAAAAATAACAATACTGGCCAGGCACAGTGGCTCACACCTGTAATCTCAGCACTTTGGGAGGCCAAAGAGGGAGGATCACTTGAGACCAGGAGTTCAAGACCAGCCTGGGCAACATAGCAAGGTGCTGTCTCTACAAAAAAATGAAGAAATCAGCCAGGCATGGGTGGCACACATCTATAGTCCCACCTACTCAGGAGGCTGGGGCAGGAGGATTGCTTGGGCCCAGGAGGTCAAGGCTGCAGTGAGCTATGATCATGCCACTGCACTCCAGCCTGGGTGACAGAGGAAGACCCTGTCTCTCTAAAAATAAATGAATAAAGAAAATTATTTTAAAATAACAATACAACAATAAAAATACAAATAAAAAGTAATACAGTATAACTTTACATAGCGCTTACATTGCATTAGATATTATAAATGATTTAAAGATGACTTAAAGTATATAAAGGAAGATATCTATACTTTTTGCATAGGTTATATGCAAATATTGTGCCATTTTATATCAGAGACTTAGCATTCCTAGATTTTGGTATCCACAGGCGTCCTAAAACCATCCCTCTTGGATACCAAGGGAAAATTTTTGAGTCCTTAAGTCCTCAAAAGCAACTGCAACAAAACCAAAAATTGACAGGTGGGACCTAATTAAACTAAAGAGTTTCTGCTCAGACATTTTTTGAAGTTACTGAAATGATTAAATGAATCAGATGCTTCAGACCACACCAAACTGCAGGTCATAAGCCATTAGTGTGTCATTATATCATTTGGGTTTTTAAAATGCTGCTGCAGCTCCCAGCGTGATCAACGCAGAAGACAGTGATTTCTGCATTTCCAACTGAGGTACCTGGTTCATCTCATTGGGACTGGTTGGACAGTGGGTGCAGGCCATGGAGGGCGAGCTGAAGCAGGGAGGGGCGCTGCCTCACCCGGGAAGCGCAAGGGGTCAGGGGATTTCCCTTTCCTAGCCAAGGGAAGACATGACAGACTGTACCTGGAAAATCTGGACACTGCCGCCCAAATACTGTGCTTTTCCAACAGTCTTAGCAAATGGCACACCAGGAGATTATATCCCATGCCTGGCTAGGTGGGTCCCATGCCCACAGAGCCTTGCTCACTGCTAGCGCAGCAGTCTGAGATAGTCCTGTGAGGCAGCAGCCTGGCAGGGGAAGGGGCGTCCGCCATTGCTGAGACTTGAGTAGGTAAACATTGTGGCTGGGGAAGCTTGAATTGGACAGAGCCCACTGCAGCTTAGCAAGGCCGGCTGCCCTGTAGACCCCACCCCTGAGGGCAGGGCATAGCTCAACAAATGGCAGCACAAACTTCTGCAGACTTAAAACATCCCTGTCTGACAGCTCTGAAGAGAGGTGTGGTTCTCCCAGCATGGTGTTTGAGCTCTGAGAACCGACAGACTGCCTCCTCAAGTGGGTCCCTGAACCCCATGTAGCCTAACTGGGAGACAACTCCCAGTAGGGGCCGACTGACACCTCATACAGGTGGGTGACCCTCGGGGACGAAGCTTCCAGAAGAAGGATCAGGCGGCAATATTTGCTGTCCTGCAATATTTGCTGTTCTGCAGCCTCTGCTGGTGATACCCAGGCAAACAGGGCCTGGAGTGGACCTCCAGCAAACTCCAACAGACCTGCAGCTGAGGGACCTGACTGTTAGAAGGAAAACTAACAAACAGAAAGGAATAGCATCAACATCAACAAAAAGGACATCCACACCAAAATCCCATCTGTAGGTCACCAGCATCAAAGACCAAAGGTAGATAAAACCACAAAGATGGGGAGAAACCAGAGCAGAAAAGCTGAAAATTCTAAAAACCAGAGCACCTCTTCTCCTCCAAAGGAATGCAGCTCCTCGCCAGCAACAGAACAAAGCTGGATGGAGAATGATTTTGACAAGCTGACAGAAGTAGGCTTCAGAAGGCTGGTAATGACAAACTTCTCCAAGCTAAAGGAGGATGTTCAAACCCATCGCAAGGAAGCTAAAAAGCTTGAAAAAAGATTAGAAGAATGGCTAAATAGAATAAACAGCATAGAGAAGACCTTAAATTACCCGATGGAGCTGAAAACCATGGCACAAGAATGTAGCAAACAATAAAATGTAACACTCTTCAGGAAAAAAAGCAAAATTAGAACTTTTAGAACAAAATAGAGAAGAACATCTTTAACCTTGGGGGAAAGATGGATTTCTCAAGGCATAAAACAGCATAAACAGTAGGATAGAAAATTGATAAATTCAACTAAAATTTAAAACAATGCACTGAAAGACACCACTATAGAAGTGAATCTCATATCAGGAGATACCTGCAAACACAAATATCAAAAGATAAGTATCAAGACTACATTTTTTTTAACCCACAAATCAATAAGAAACAAAATAGCCAAATGGTCAAAGAATGGGAGCAGCAGTTCACAAAGAAAGCAAGCATCACAAATACAAAGATGTTAACCTCAGTAATAACTAAGGAAATATAAACTAAAAACTCCAAAGACGAGGTCTCCACACCACCTCACAGCCAGGCACACCCATATTTTTATATAAGACTATATCATTACCATCATCTGCAACCCCCTGCCCCACCAAAGCTCAATGTCAAACATTCTAATCTACAGCCACCACTTCCCACCTCTCCAACTTACACTTTCTCAAGAAGGTCAACAGTCCTTCTGCCCTGAAAAATCTGTAGTCCTGTGATCCCACGATCTTTTTACTGCCCCTCATCTTCTCTCATATCTTCACTTATTTCCTTATCCCACTTAAATTCATGTCAATCATTCTAATCATCTCCTTTTCCCTCTCTCATTTCATTGCATTTGCTCTGCTAAACTGTAATCATGATTAAGTCCTACCCTTCTGTCCGGTCTTTCTGGGCCTGCACCCATACAGCACAATATGAGTCAGGGAAAAGTATACCTGTTCTCACCTTAAATTTATGAATACCAACTTCATGTGGGCCCCTATTGTTACCCAACATCTATACCACATTTTCCTATTTGGAAAATAGGAAACTATACTTTCCCACTTCCTCAACAACTATTTCTTACCTTCTACTCTCTCCTTCCACTTCCAGTACCTCCTCCACAACACTTATCCATGGTTTTCTTAGACCACTTCCTCAAGCCCCCATGACATCTACCCATATCTATGCCCATATATTCTGCCTTTCCTCCAATTACAGTTGGAAAACTGCCCAAGCCCCAGCAATGGGCCATCCCTCCACCTGCACAATAGATCCCATCAAGCTCCTATCTACTAAAGAACATAGATCCAGGAATTCTCACCCCTCCCCTTATGATTTTTGTCCTCTTTTCTGGATCTATCAACAAATAAACATGTAGTTATTTCTCCCACCTTTAAAAAATGTCTTCACTGGCCAAGCACAGTGGCTGACATCTGTAATCCCAGGACTTTAGGAGGCCAAGGCAGGATTGTTTGAGCCCAGGAATTCGAGACCAGCCTAAGCAACATAACAAGACCCTGTCGCCACAAAAGAAATGCCAAAAAAAGAAAAAATTAAAAAGTCTTGACCCACTTCTCCCACCAGCCCATTATTCTCCTTTCCTTTATAACAAAACTCCTTAAAATTAAGTCATTTATACCTGCTGTCTCAAACATCTCCTCCCACATTCTTTTTAAATTCAAGAAAAAATTTATGCCACCACTCCAACAAAACTGCACTTGTGAAGATCACCAATAACCTTCCTGTTAAATTTAACAGTCAATTCTTCATTGTCATCAACTGCATTTGATACAATCTCTCCTCCTGCTTCAAAACACTTCAAGACACTACACTCTCTGGTTCTTTCTTCTACCACTCATGCTCAGTCTCCTTTGCTGGTTTCTTCTCTTTCCCCTAAACTCTAGACACTGTGGTACCCGGGAATCAGTACTTCTCTAGGTAATGTGTGGTCATCTCATACATTCTCATGACTTTAAATGTCATCTATAGGCTGGCATCACCCAAATGTATTATTGCCAGCCCAGGCCTGGATCCTGAACCCCACATTCCTCCATCCAGCGGCCTGCTCCATGTCACCTATTAGATGTTGTGCTGGGTCTCTTCCATGTGCCAATGCAGATTTATCCTCCACCCTTCTCCATCCTGTTCTGCCCTAGAAGGTTGACCAGTATGGACTACAACTTCCCTTGTCTTCTGGCTTCCAGTAGGTTAGACTTATGGAAGCCTTGGCAGAGACAGGAAGAGAATGTTTATTCCTCTGACTCTCTCCGAGTGGGGTCATCTTCACTGGCTGAGTCCCCTCACCGAAGGTGATTCATTCTCCCAAGGCCAACTCTCTATGACTCTCTTCAAATTTCCAGTAACTAGGGTGGTAACATCTCTGCTGCTACTTGCCCTCTCAACACAGCACTACCTCAGTGCTTTCATTATACTCTACACATACCTTTGTAAATGATTTGTTTGTCAAAATGTTCAATTATATTGAGTGTGCCAGACATTTCTTAAGGAATTCTGACTGCAACAGGTATCTAAGTGACATCTCAATTTTAATATATGCAACACTGAGTATCTCCTATAACTTATACACCTCAGTTAAGGGCAACTCCATTCTTCTCACTGTTCAGACCAAAAACCTAGTGTCATCCTTACATATCTTTCTATCTCATACCCAACATTTGCAAGTGCTCTCTGCTCTTCCCTCTACATAGATCTAGAACCCAACCACTTTTCACCACCTCCACTGCTCTCCTCTGGACCCAGCAACCACCACCACTGCTCACCTGGCTTATTATTAGTGGCTTCCTAACTAGTCTACCTGCTACTAGTAGTAGCAGTGGTTTCCTAACTAGTCTACCTGCTGCCCTCTTGCTAGTCTTCAGTTCCTTCCAACACAGCAGAGTGATCCTGTTAACACAGGAGTGTTATATCACTCTTCTCTTCAAACCCTCCACTGGTTTTTCATCTCACTTGCAATAAAAGAAAACATCTTTACAATGGTCTACAATACTACGCGATCTGGCTGAATAATGCCTTTCTGACCCCATCGCATACTCGCTCACTTTGCTTCTGCCACACTGGCCTTCCTTGCGATTCCCTATCCTCCTATCTCAAAGCCTTTGAGCTTGCTATTCCCTTTGCCTGGGACACTTTTCCCACAGATTCACTTGCTCCCTCACCCTCCTCAGATCTTTGCTCAAATGTTATCTTCTCAGTAAGACCCCTGGCTACTTCTAAAACTGGTTAACAGTCCTTCTTCATTTTATTTCTATTCTAAGCAATTATAGCATTTAACATTTTATATACTCTTCTTGTTTGTCTCTACCCTGTAGAAAGTCAACTCTGTGAGGCAGGTGTTTATATCTGTTCTGTTCACCACTCTATGTCCAGCCTCTAAGCCAATAGCTGGAACAATGGGTACTTAAATATCTGTTAAATTAACTACACTAGATACCATTCAAACAACTGGTCACAATTTAAAAGTCCAACAGTACTATGTACTTGCAGAGATGACAAACACTAGGAACTCTCTCATCTTTATTGTGGAAAGCAATTTGGCAATATCTAGAAAAGTTTATGATTGCACACCTAAGGAACCAACAATATTTTTTCTCGGTTGTATATTTATTTATACAAACAAGGATAGTAAACTAGGAAGCAGAATCATTTCAAGGAGTATAGTCAGCTTACCTAGAGAACACTGCATACTCTAGAATTTTTATTATCAGAGAATGAAGTTGACCTCTCGAAAGTAAACCAATATAGCACCAAAACACTGAGTATGAAGAAAGCATGGACGCTCTTCTCAGTCTTATGCTATCGTGAGAAGAAACTGATTTAAAAAAAAAGCAACAGAGTGGGAAAGAAATGTAAGCACATATCAAAAGACAGGACGGCTGAAATTACCTAAAAAACCAATCACAGATAAACAAGCCACTTCAGAAGAAATCAGTAAGCAAAGAGACTACAAGAAAAATACATGAAAGACTCAATCCACGCCAGGTTTTTAATTATAAATAAAATGCTAAAATAAATAAGCAAAATCATAAACCGGAGGACAAACCTGCTAGGTTGGACTAGAATTTTTTTTTTTTTTTTGAGATGGAGTTTTGCTCTTGTTGCCCAGGCTGGAGTGCAGTGGTGCGATCTTGGCTCACTACAACCTCCACCTCCCAGGTTGAAGCGATTCTCCTGCCTCAGCCTCCCTAGTAGCTGGGATTACAGGCGCCCGCCACCATGCCCAGCTAATTTTTTGTATTTTCAGTAGAGACGGGGTTTCTCCATGTTGGTCAAGCTGGTCTCGAACTCCTGACCTCAGGCGATGTACCCGCCTCAGCCTGCTAAAGTGCTGGGATTACAGGCATGAGCCACCATGCCCAGCCTGGACTAGAATTTTTAACTGCCTTCCAACATTTATGAAGTATCTTTTTTTGCCAGATACTAGTAACTGACTACACAACTGACTGAATTAAATCTACTTTAGTCCACAAGTTAATTTCATTGTATTACTTCAATTTTCTCCCCCTAGATCTTTTGGCAGAACAGCTGTTGAGAATTAAAACCAACCAGCTCATATTTTACCTTCATTCCCCTTCTCCCACCTTGAAGAAAAGTGCCTATAAACCCACAATTGGCCAAAATATAGGTACCAAGATGGAAGCACTCATTTGACGGGAAAAATTATTCAGTGTTACCAATCCTTGAATAGTCAATGAGTTGAGAGCAATCCACAAACCTAAAGTAGTTATGCTATTTGAATCATCTACAGTAATGACAAACTGAATCCTGCACTTCTGACTCACGATTTTATGATCTACTTCTTTCCTGATCAAAAAGCAAATTCTATTAAGTTAGAGGAGAATGTATCACTTTATTGTCCTTAGTCTGGTGCCGGCATTCAAAAATACAAGCAGATAAAGAAGAAAGGTAGAATTAAACAGCAACATCAAAGTCATGAGGAAGAAAAAATTCAAAGCAGTCCCAAAGTATTATTTTTGTTTTACTTCTCTGCTTCTCACATCTGCATCCTTTATATCTTTTTAACCTGACAATAATTTATTGAGGTAATTGCAAATTCACACACAGTTGTAAAGAAATAATACAGAGAGATCTCTTGTACACATTGCCCAGTTTCCCCCAATGATAACATTTTGCAAAACCGTAATATCACAACCAGAAGAGTGACACTGAAACTGATACAATCTGCCAATCTTATTCAAATTTATTCATACTCATTTGTGCACGTGTGTATATTAAGTTCTATACAATTTTATCACCTGTGTAGGTTCGTGTATCTGCCACCACAGTCAAGATACTAAACAGTATTAGCATCCCAGGGATCTGTCATGCTGCCCCTTTATAACCACATCCACCTCCTACCCTCCCATCCCCAACACCTGGTAATCACTAATCTATCTTCCACTTATTCTTTAAATTCTTACGCCACACCTTAGTAGGGACGCTGCAGCCATCTGTACACCCAGCACTCCTCCATTCTTCCCTGTTACTGCTCTCCAGCATCACATCACTCAAGGTGCAATCAATCTTAGATTACAGCTGATCACGGAAAGGCTGGGTTTTTCACTGTATTGACAGAGAAGACTATCCAAAAGCAAAAACAAAAACTTGGTGTTCAAGTGCATATGGCTCCAATATGTGCATATCCACTACTATGTATATGCCTGGCTACTTAAAAAAAAGGAAAAAAAAAGAGAACATATATTCTAGAAACTTTATAATGCTTCCTACAAATATACGGAATGTTTCCTCCAATATCAAAGAAAACATTTATGTTTCTCAGACTATCAAATTTACAGCAGCATGGCTCAGCTTTTTCCACTTATAGAAAGGCTTTTATCTATCGCAAAGACTTTAGTCATTCTACATCAGTACATGGAAACCCTTACTTCCACTTAAACATCATTTTTTTTTCCCTTACAAGCCATTAGAAACACTGTCCTTTACTTGAATTAAAAATCCAAAGAACAAAGGATAAATTGCTAGTTATAAAAGTGGAATTTAAAAATATAAATAAAATGTCTGTGCAACTTTTAGAGCACTAAACAGTGTGCATGCAACTGGAATTCATACCTGCAGAGCTAAGGAGGACACTGAAATCTGTTCCCCTCTGTGACTCTCCACTTTCATTATTGACCTCTTTTTCAATATCTTGATATCGATCCCAGTTAGAGACAATCTTTCTTTTAGAATAATTTCCCTGTTCATCATTCTCTTCTCCACAGGTCTCTGCATCGCTGTCATCTTCAACCTGCAATCATTAGAGACAAATCGATAAGTAGGCAGTGGAAATCCTGACCTTAGTAGACTTCCCAGCAAAATAAAACAAAAAAGTCCATAGACATAACAATAAAAAGCAATAGACCAAGCTGTCTGAAGATATTAAGTATTATTTTAAGAGAATCACACTATACCAGAGTGTTCTTTCAGGGTGAACTTTTCAGTAATCATTGAAAAGGAAATCTAGCAAGCAGCTGCCTGAACATTTGTGTAGCTGATCTCTAAAATCTATCCCTGTGTATCCGATTTCAATTGTTGTTTCATCCAGTTGAAATAATCAAGGCTGTAAGCATCTTAAACTCAAAGGACTTCAGGATGGAAATCAACTCTCCTTTTCAATTTATGGATATGGATTTTACAAACACATTCCATAAACATGTTTATAAGCTTTATTTAATTTTTTAGAGCAATGAAAGTATGACATTATTTAAAACTATTTAACTTAAACATATATTACTAGGAAAACACTATTACATATAGTGAGGGACAATGACTTGTGAAATGGAGTGTGAATTTACATGGTACTACATTTGTACATGTGATTCCATACTCTAGAATAATGAAAACCATTCCACATCTAAATTTGTTTTAGTACTTCTTATTAACAACTTGAGTTTGGAATAAATACATGTTATGACCAGAACCATCCAAATAGGTGATTAATGAACGTTCTGATGTTATATATTGACACAAATCTATTTTTAAATATTGAGAGGAGACAAATTACTGACAAAGTCAAGGCCACTTCATTTGCCCTTGATAGCCTTCTGTGAGCGCCCTCTCAGGTACCCTCTTAGCACTCTCCAGGCTCAATTTCTACAACTTGCCTGTGTGATTTTTCAGGCAGCATCTGTGTGAGCAACTAGTTGTATACATGTAGACACACACACATACACAATGCTCCTAGAAAAAAGCTGGCACAAAATCTTAATTCAATAGAAAAGAAAGTGCTTGGGTATAAAAAAGTTCCCTGTATTACAACTGACCATGTTGTATAGATTTTTAAATAGGAACCCTGCTCAGATGCATGCTACAGAAGAGTTTCCAGTCTTGGGCACTGAAAGGTTAAGAGAGCACGCAGAAAGATGCACAATGTGAACAATTCTAGAAGATAAGGAGCCCAGTTTCTTCAATAAATAAACTGCAAGAGAAAAAATGGTAGGAGAGGATGGAGAAACCTATAAACCAAAAGAGCTGAAGGCGTAATCAGTTGTAATGTAGGGAACTTATTTGTACCGATTTGAACAATCTAGAGAAAATAATGACTATGAGACAACAGGGAAAAATAATGACTGGATATTTGATTATATTAAGGAAATACCACTAATTTATTGTTTGTTTGTTATAATACTGGTATTGTAATTTTTTAAAGTGTTGTTAACTTTTAGATATAAACACTGAACTCTTTATGGATGAAAAGACAGGACATGTGAGGTTTGCGCCAAAATAGTGGGTGGAGAGGAATGGTGGATAGACATGAATTACACTATACTTAATTGGTAATTGCTGAAGTTGGATGATGGGTACATGGTAAATCATCATATTATTACTCTATCTACTTTTGCATGTATTTAATTTTTTTCATAATAGAATATTAAATTTTTAAAAGACAGAGATGCATGTAGAATCTAAAGACATGGTTCAAAGATGTGTCCCAAACATTACAAAATCCTTATCAAGAAAAAAATGAGTAAAATTATTAAAACAACTCATTTGTATCGGATGGGTTAGTGTGGACTTAAAAAAAAACAAGCTTTTATTCACATAGAAACAGGACATATGCATTGGAGAAAATCAGGAGGAAAAGACAAGCAAAACTAAAATAAATAAAAACCCCAAATTCCCTCACCCACAGAGTACCACTAACCCCTCAGTACACATACTTCCAGATCTTTTTCTATGTATATATTTATATATACTTCTTTTTGGTCACCAGATTTTTAAAAGATATTCTTCATCTCTCCACTTAATAAATTTCATTTCCTATAACACCCAGGCTAGTTCCAAATTTCCCTAACCCAAAAAATGTCCTATACAGCTGGTTTTTCCAAGACAGTATCCAGTCCAGGACCAGGAATTGTATCTAACTGTTTATTCCTTAAGTCTCTTTGAATCTAGCACAGTCCCTATTGTTACGACACTGACTTATTGACAAGGCCAGGCCAGGTCTGGTTGCTTCCTCGTGGTATTATTTACAGATTTTTTTATCTCCAATATTATCTATAAACTAATCTTAAAAATGTAAGTGCTCAATGGAGTCACGCTAAATATTTTTGGCTAAAATACATTACAGATGGTGCTTTGAACCCTTTGTTACATCACATAAGATGGCTGAACAAACATAAGCACTGTATATAATAACTAAGATGGACCACAGGGTTTGGATAATGAAGTCTGATCCACTCACCCACTGTACAGATATATCTTCCCTCTTTCATCTAGGAAATTGTTTGTGCAGTGTTATTTGATCCACTGTAGATTTCTAGTTCCCCAACCATTCACTTAACAAAGTTAACACTAGTCAATAACCCTCACCTGAATCAACTTTCATACACTTTCATAAAATAGACTAATTGGACTTTCAAGATCACTTTCATCCACAAATAGCATCATAAGCCTCCCTGTCAAAACAAAAAGATGGCATTCTACATTATGATCTAGGGACTGCAAAGACTGCCTGAAAACTAGAGCATTCCTGCAAGTTTCTCAGAACCAAAAGATGCTGGCAGATTAAAGGCATATACTAGAATCTGCTATGTAAATAACAAATACCAGGAACATTCTACAGAAAATAGCCTTGGCCGGGCACGGTGGCTCACACCTGTAATCCCAACACTTTGAGAGGCCGAGGCGGGCAGATCACGAGGTCAGGAGATCGAGACCATCCTGGCTAACATGGTGAAACCCCATCTCTACTAAAAATACAAAAAATTAGCTGGGCATGGTGGCGGGCACCTGTAGTCCCAGCTACTCGGGAGGCTGAGGCAGGAGAATGGCGTGAATCCGGGAGGCAGAGTTTGCAGTGAGTCAAGATTACACCATTGCACTCCAGCCCGGGCAACAGAGCGAGACTCCATCTCAAAAAAAAAAAAAAAAAAAATAGCCTTGTAACTGATGAGAATTTGCGGGACAGAACTAGAGCTGAAAACACCAGCAGGGTTTTGTCTGGGAAAATTCAATATTCTTTTGTTGGCCCATTGGGTGAACAGAGTTCAGAGGGGCTTCTCCAGTTAGTATAAAACCTATAAAACCTCTGAACATAGCTATAACACATGGCAAAAATGTAAATCTGGGCAAAATAATTACCTTGATCTAAAAACGGATTATGATCTGAAACACCTAAGGAACTATTAATGCAGTGAAACAAGCACTGAAATGGAAAGTGGGAGACCTAGACCGAATTAATGGTCCTGCCAAGTGTTTATAATAGGCTGATCCTTGTGCACATGAATGACCCGCCAGTCCCCAAATTAGAAGAACCACTGAACAAGGATCTCATTACCCCTACCCAAATGCAGAGACAAACAGAGCTGTCATTAGCCTTCATTCACAAGAGAGTAGCAAGAAGTAATAATAATAATAAAAAAGTTTAGAAGACATTTGATGTAACTGAAAGATGTATCTTAAAAACTAGAGATTTTATAGTTTCATTGTGCAAAGATCTGAGACAAAATAAAAATATGCAAAGCCTCAATATGGAGAAAAAGAACAGAGCAAATAAAATACTGATCCGAAAACAAGGTGAAAACTATAAAGATAAAGGCATCATTTTTATACAAATATCGTTACAAAATTAGTCTGGTGGTTTTCACTGTAATATTTCATACTGGACATCGGTCACTGGTTGCATTGTTCAGAGATTAACAGGAATCCATTTAGATTAATAAGCTGAAGACCTATTACATAATCAAACTACTGCCGAGCTATTATCTTGTCCAATGACACACACACACAAATCCATTTAAAACAAATTGAGATTCCCAACTAGAAAGAGTAGCTTAATGTTTTGCAGCTTTTCCAATAGGCAAGGGTCGTTTTTGACTTCACCTGCTCTGCAGAATGAAAATGAAAAAATGAAATAAAAAAAGAATCAACTTCCTAATAATAAGAATTGTCATGATAAGTCTATGTCATTCTCCAAACAGAAGAGCTGACAGCCCCTTACATAGACATATTAGAACTGTAAAGTAAAACATAATTCAGCCAAATTCTCTGCCACTTTCAAACCAGGCATGCTTTTCCTCTAGTGTCCAGTAACATGTTCCTCATTTCCATCTGAGACCTACCCAGAGTCACCTTTAATGTCCATATTTCTACCAACAGTATCTTCAAGACAACCTAGGCTGCTTCTATCATGCACCTTAAAATTCTTCCAGCTTCTACTCACCACACAATTCCAAAGCCACTTCCACACTTTTAGGTATTGGTTAGAGCAGCACCCCATTTCCTGGTACTGTATTACTTTCCTACAGCTGTCATAACAAAGTATCACAAATTAGACGGCTTAAAACCACAGAAATGTTTTTCTCTCTCAGTTCTGGAGGCTAGAAGTCTGAAATCTGGGTATTGGTAGGGTTGGCTCTTTCTGGAAGTTCTGAGGGAGAATCTGTTCCATGACGTTCTCCAGCTTCTAGTGGTTGCTGGCATCCTTAGCATTCCTTCCTTTGCCATTTTCACATGGCATTTTCTCCTCTATGGGTGTGCATCTTCTCCATTCTTATGAGGACATGAGTTATACTGGATTAGGGCCTACCTTAATCCAGTAAGACCTTATTTTATCTTTGATTACATCTGCAAACAATCTATTTCCAAATAAGATCACACTCAGAGGTACTGCGGATTAGAATTTAAACATATCAAAATTCTTGGAAGACAAAAATCACCTATCACAGGAGAAAAAAATAGTCGAAAATAATGGGTGGGCCTGGCACCATGGCTCACTTCTGTAATCCCAGCACTTTGGGAAGCCAAGGCAGAAGGACTGCTTGAGGCCAGGAGTTCAAGACCAGCCTAGGCAACATAGCAAGACCCTATCTCCACGAAAAAGATAAAAATTAGCCAGGTATGATGGTGTACCTCTGTTGTCCCGGCTACTCAGGAGGCTGAGGTGATAGGATCAGCTGACCCGGGAGTTTGAGGCTGCAGTGAGCTGTGATTCTGCCACTGCACTGAAGCCTGGGGGACAGAGCAAGACCCTGTCTCTTAAAAAGAAAAAAAAAAGAAGAAAAATAATGCCTGAAAACTTCCCCAAGTTGATGAAAAAAAAATTTTTTTTTTTTTTTTTTTGAGACAGAGTCTTGCTCTGTCACCTAGGCTGGAGTGCAGTGGCGCAATCTTGGCTCACTGCAACCTCCACCTCCCAGGTTCAAGTGATTCCTCTGCTTCAGCTTCCCAAGTAGCTGGGACCACAGGCGTGTGCCACCACGCCAGGCTAATTCTTTGTATTTCATAGTAGAGACGGGGTTTCACCATGTTAGCCAGGATGGTCTCGATCTCCTGACCTCGTGATCTGCCTGCTTCAGCCTCCCAAAGTGCTGGGATTACAGGCGTGAGCCACTGTGCCTAGCCGATGAAAAACCTTTATACATCCAAGAAGCTCAATGAACTTCTAGTGTATATGCAAAGAGATTCATAGATACATAATAAAAAAGCTAAAAGCCAAAAACAAGGATTCTGCAGACCCACTCCATTTTGTTAAGATAAAATTAAAACACACACACACGCGCGCGCACACACACACACACCATGGAGAAAATACTGAAAATCAAGAAAAAGGAAAAAACAACTCATCACAAGGCAACCCAAAGAAAATTAATGGCTAACTTCTCATCAGAATCAATGGAAGCCAGAAGGCAATAATATAACATATTCAAAGTGTTACTAGGAAAAAAAATAAACTGTCAGCCAAGAATCCTACATACAAAAAAGCTATCTTTCAAAAATGAGGGTGAAAAAAAGACATTCCCAGATAAACAAAACATAAGAAAATTTGCTCTAACAGGCCCACCTTACAAGATACACTAACAAAGTTCTTCAAACTAAAAACAAGTGGTCCTAAACAGCAATTCAAATCCACATGAAAAAAACAGTAATTATGTAACTATAAAATATCACATAAATGCATATTTCTTCTCTTGTCTTCCCTTTACTGATTTTAAAAGCAATTCTATAAAACAGTATGTGTATAATTGTATTGCTGGGCCTATAACATAGATTTTTTTTAAAAATCAATATCCAACTATAGCTGTCTACAGCAGATTCACTTTAGATTCAAAGATACAAGTAGCAGTAAAATAAAGAAAAAGCATAAAAAAATTCTGTGCAAACAGTAAAGAGCTAGCATGACTACATAAATATCAGACAAAATAGACTTTAAAACAAAAATCGTTATAAAGACCAAGAAGGCTGTTACATGATAATAAAAAGGTCAATCAAAAAGATATAACAATTGGGCCGGGCACAGTGGTTCACGCCTGTAATCCCAATGCTTTGGGAGGCCGAGGCAGGGAGGATCGCTTGAGGCCAGGAGTTTGAGATAAGCCTGGGCAACATAGAGAGCATCACTACAAAAATAAAAATAAAAAATTAGCTGGGCATGGTGGCATGAACCTGTAGTCCTAGCACTTGAGCCCAAGAGTTTGAAGTTACAGTGAGCTATGATCATGCCACTGTACTCCAGCCTGGGCAATGGAGTGAAACCCTGTCTCTTAAAAGAAAAAAAAAAAAAAAAACATAACAATTATGAACATATAAACATATGCTCCTAGGAACACAGCTTCACAATATATGAAGCAAAAACTGACAGAATAGAAGGGAGAATAGAAAGTTTAACAATAATAGTTAGAAACTTCAAGCCCCTACCTTTAATAATGGATTAGACCAACTAGACAAAAGGAATCATATGCTTAACAGAACCAATAAAAAGATTTACTTACTGAAGCTGCCATCCTATTTAACTTACAATAAATAAACAATAATTTACATTAATTTATAATCTGCTTAATTTAACTGGCCCACCTATGAACAGTATATTTGGACAACCTTATTCATTAAATATCCTATCTTTTCTTTCCAAAAAAAAATAAATAAATAAAAGAAGTTGCCAAGAGAATACTTAAAGATTATCTCTATCACCAAGAGCCTTCAGATAAGCTGGTAAAATTTCAGAAGTTATTAATACTAATAACATATAACAACCAGACAACAGATCCTGTTTAAAGCCTTTTATGTTTAAGAACCTAGTTTTTGCAGGCCCCTGGTTCTACTTTCTTCTGGAGCAAAAAGGTATAGAAAAGGCTTTCCTGTTTTGAAACTAGTAAGGAGTTCAAAAACATTCACACATTTTTCACCCACCTCCTATGTTCCTCACAAAAGGTAAATTATATCATAGAAGCGAATAGGTAGAATAGAAAGAAATGAGAAAGAACACATTTAAGGAAACCCTCCAACAAAAAGTCACCAAAAACTAATCGCAGTGATTACTAATGTCGAATATTCTCAATTAAAATTTTACAATGTGTATAAGTGAAAAATAATGTTAATTCAGCCCATTTCAAAATGTTTAATATTACTGAGCTTTAAAATATATAACTGATTAATAGTTAATTGCCAACTTTTATATTTGTAACCCTATTAAGGTCATTTTTATCTTATATAATCATTTGGACCATAAGCAACAACTTACACTATTTTTTCACTATTAAAAAAATTATCTTTTTGACAATAGAAAAATTCATCAACCATCATAATTAAAGAATTCAATGACAGTTTTCAATATCTGAAAAGTGTGCTAGGGCCGGGCATGGTGGCTCATTCCTACAATCCCTGCATTTTGGGAGGCCTAGGCAGGGGGATTACTTGAGCCCAAGAGCTCAAGGCTACAGTGAGCTATGATCATGCCACTGCACTCCAGCCTGGGTGACAGAGCAAGACTCTGTCTCAAAAAAAACTTTGTTTACTAGGCCTATAGGAAAAAGGAAAAAAAGGCAGGGGGAACTACGCTAGCAAAAACAATTCTTTCAAGAAGTGAAATTTCAATAAAAGATTGAATAAAAAGATACAGATATACAAAAAAGGGCGTTTCCATTTGTCTTTGTGTATTAAATAAAATATACATTGTATATTAAGTAAAGATATACATGATCATATTTGAAAAAATTAATAAATGCAGTATATGGCATATATGTGAATTATCTCTTGATCCCAGAACAATGTACATAATAATAAATAATTGGGCTCCAAAATACTGTGGCCATTAAGAATGGGAATAAAATGATCCACATGATAGTCAAATTCAACTGCTTCTCTAGCAAAAGAAGTATATACAGCTGTCCTTCCTTGTGGTCAGTATATGGAAAAAGCAGAGTGGAAGGGAAGAGAGGCATCCCACAACCAAGAAAATGGGAACTCAACCCTCAGTGCAGCTGTTCAACCACTCATCTCACAGGCCTCTCATTCCATCTCTCTCTTTCCCTAAGTCCTTATATCTTTCTCAAGTGTGTCATTTTGCTTCAAAGTCAGCTAAAACTGGAAGGCACAGGAAGGTAATTCGCATCCGTAGGCAGCCCACACCAGGAACAGACTACAGGATTTCTTAAAGTCAAGACCTTGCGAGTTCTATGCTTCAATGACTTAAGGATAATTTGGGAAATTAGACTGGAGTAACTTTTATTGGACTAATTAGTGATTTTAAACTACACTTTGTGGAGGTCCTCTTAGAGAGTCCTTGTAGAAAGGAAGGGGGAAAAGGCAATAGAATCAGTTTCATTTTATCTGCTTTAAAAAATGAGCTTCTTATAAGAATTTGGGACTTTTTAAGCTTTTTAACAAGGTTTGGAAACTACCAAATTAAGCCATTTTGCAAGTCCCAACTCCCAGGTAAAGTCTATGAACTAGATTACCATCAACAACTTTTCTAGTAAAGAAGGCATTAAATGGTCCTATATAAAGACAATTTGCTTCTTGGTGTGGTTATGATCTGAGAGAAAAGATACCGTTTTGCTTTGCCAATCTAATCCACAGACACACACAATAAGTAATGACACAACCAGAAGGCCTATAAGTAAAAAAATTTCCTTTGTTAAATCACATGATTAAAGGTCATCTATATAAAAATATATAAAGACCCTGAGCATTTCTGGGTGATCTGAGTATGCAAAATGTATTCACCTCAACCATTGCCACTGAACATTTACTGTTTTTCTGAAGGGGGAAAGGGATGCTTCAGGTACATCTGCCTCTCTGCTCCATTTTTGCTGGGATTTCACCGCATATGCTTAATGCTGCAAATGGCCAGATTTTCTTTTGTCTCTGTCTCAGTTAAATTTTCAACTCTCTTATCTACCAGCACAAGTCTGGTTTCCTTAGTTACTCAGGTTTTAATGTCATCACATTCCATTTTCCAGAAAAATCAGACCGTTAAATAGCTGTCTTCTGGCCCACTTGAAGATACTTTCCAAACCCTCAAGTCACCAGAGGAAGAGAACTTAATTAACAAGTAAAGCATTACTGAACTAGAAGGAACCTAGACAGGTCAAGCCTCTGCCCTCAAGCAAGAACATGCAGAAATCACACTGCACCAGTCTGTCCTACGGCTAGGTTCTGGGGTTGTGTTTACTCTTCACCTGAGTTAACCATGATTTTTTCCTGTATAAGCACAAATTTCCAATTTCTTAATCATTGTCATGGTCTGTTTTAAATTTCCTAAATTCCCCACCACCTTTTTTAATGGTTATAATCAAAATGAATGTAGCATACTAAGGACTTGACCAGTGTCTCCTCCTCTCTATCATAGTTTTTTTTTTTTATTTTATTTTATTTTTGAGACAGAGTCTCACTCTGTTGCCCCGGCTGGAGTGCAATGGCGCAATCTTGGCTCACTGCAACCTCCGCCTCCTGGGTTCAAGCGATTCTCACGTCTCAGCCTCCTGAGTAGCTGGGATTACAGGCGCGCGCCACCACGCCCAGCTAATATTTGTATTTTTAGTAGAGGTGGGGTTTCGCCATGTTGGCCAGGCTGGTCTCAAACTCCTGATCTCAAGTAATCCGTCTGCCTTGGCCTCCCAAAGTGCTAGGATTACAAGTGTGAGCCACTGGGCCTGGCCAAATGTTATAAATAAAATGAAAATAAAAACAGTCACCTTGATAGTTTCTTCCCAGGACAAACATTTCTTTAAGTACAACTCTAAGTGGCACTTATCGTTACATTTGTCTGTCCTGCAATATGTCCACAGAGAGCTACTTTTGCTCCTTGCACCACTAACTTGCCAACATTCATTTAACAATGTTTCCTGAGTAGTTACTGAGTCCCAGCACTGGATCAGGCATTGGGAATACAAAGACCAATAAGCCAAGGGCCCTAGCCTCAAGAACTCACATTGCTGTGGGAAACACGGAGAAGTAAACATATAGAGTGTGATATCAGCTACTATAAAACATTCACAAGATGTTATAGAAGCACAGAAAAAAACATCATCAATGGGGGAAAAGGGGGAATGGGGGACATCTTCAGGACCAGGCTTGTGAGCCAGTGGGAAGCAGGAGGATGACATCATAGGCTGAGGATAGAGTATGTATGAGGACCCATGAGCGAGAAACAGTTCTGCTCTAGATGTAGACTCATGACCTGAGATGAGCCTACTGAAGGAACGGCTGCTATCTTCCACCTGCTGGCTCTTCCCAGCCTCAAGAACAGAGGGAACTCTCATTATCCCCTGCCTTGGTATTAGCAAAGAACATGCTTCTAACCAAGAGATAACACCTGTTCAAAACAAAACCCAGGGAGATCAACAATGGGAAATTTTGAAAACAGAAAAACACGTTTAGCTGGGCACGGTGGCTCACACCTGTAATCCCAGCACTTTGGGAGGCCAACGTGGGCTGATCACCTGAGGTCAGGAATTTGAGACCAGCCTGGCCAACACGGCAAAACCCCATCTCTACTAAAAATATGAAAAATTAGCCAGGTGTGGTGGCATGCACCTGTAATCCCAGCTACTTGGGAGGCTGAGGCAGGAGAATTGCTTGAAGCCGGGAGGCAGAGATTACAGTGGGCCACAATCGCGCCATTGCACTCCAGCTTAAGCAACAAGAGCGAAACTCCATCTCATAAAAAAAAAAAAAAAAGCCGGGCGCGGTGGCTCACGCCTGTAATCCCAGGGTACAAATCACCAATAGTCACAAGGCCGGGCGCGGTGGCTCACGCCTGTAATCCCAGCACTTTGGGAGGCCGAGGTGGGCGGATCACGAGGTCAGGAGATCGAGACCATCCTGGCTAACACAGTGAAACCCCGTCTCTACTAAAAATACAAAAAAAATTAGCCGGGCGAGATGGCGGACGCCTGTAGTCCCAGCTACTCGGGAGGCTGAGGCAGGAGAATGGCGTGAACCCCGGGGGGCGGAGCCTGTAGTGAGCCGAGATTGCGCCACTGCACTCCAGCCTGGGCGACAGCGAGACTCTGCCTCAAAAAAAAAAAAAAAAAAAAAAAGAAACACACACGTTTGAGGATTCTGGCAGCAGCAGCAGTATGGTTTTCCCAGGTCCCCTGATAAAAAACACAAAGAGCAACTAGGATAACGAAATCAAAAATCCATGGGAAACAGCCACAAAAGCCTAGGTGACAAAGTATCTCCACAAAGTCCCAAATATGAGCAGGTACAAATCACCAATAGTCACAAGACCTGCAAGGTAGGTACCAGTGTCTGTGAGAGGAAGCAGAGATGGGATCAATGCAGCATCTAACAGACCTGGGCATGCCAAAACAAACAACAGGCACTCAACTGGAAAGTTCAGCGGGCCCATCTGGGAACAGCAGCTAAATATGTTGGGTCTACTCCAACAGCTGGTGAGTTCAAGGAATTTGCAGCTAAGGCTGAAGGAGCTGAGAATATGGCCCCTTGAACTCTCAAAACTAACTGACCAAAGCTCTTTTGCCAGACAACACTCCACTCTGAAGACAAACTCCTGGGGGCAGAATTCAAATTGAGCAGAAGAGGAATAATAAAAGATAAAGGGAAAGGAAGGGTCAGATAGAGGGGGTGAGGGGTGCCAGATCTGAGAAGCAGGGACCATCTTTTTAAACACTTCAAGACAGCAGAAGACTTCTGGTACTCTAGATTCCTGAAGTCTGAAAAGCTGTCCTTAACAGTGTGTCTCCCTTCTAAAAGCGGGAAAACTGACTTTCCATGAAGATGAGCAACAACAAAGGATCACAGTCAAATCCCATTCAAAGCTGTTACCATAAGGAAAAAGATAATAAAGGAGCACTTTTTTAAAAATTCCACAAACTAGGCTGGGCGCAGTGGCTCACGCCTGTAATCCCAGCACTTTGGGAGGCCGAGGCGGGTGGATCACGAGGTCAGATCGAGACCACGGTGAAACCCCGTCTCTACTAAAAATACGAAAAATTAGCCGGGCGTGGTGGCGGGCGCCTGTAGTCCCAGCTACTCAGGAGGGTGAGGCAGGAGATTGGTGTGAACCCGGGAGGCGGAGCTTGCAGTGAGCCGAGATCGCGCCACTGCACTCCAGCATGGGTGACAGAGCGAGACTCCATCTCAAAAAAAAAAAAGGCCGGGCGCGGTGGCTCACGCCTGTAATCCCAGCACTTTGGGAGGCCGAGGCAGGCGGATCATGAGGTCAGGAGATCGAGACCATGGTGAAACCCCGTCTCTACTAAAAATACAAAAAAATTAGCTGGGCGCAGTGGCGGGCACCTGTAGTCCCAGCTACTCGGAAGGCTGAGGCACGAGAATGGCGTGAACCCGGGAGGCGGAGCTTGCAGTGAGCCGAGATTGAGCCACTGCACTCCAGCCTGGGCGACAGCCTGGGCGAGACTCTGTCTCAAAAAAAAAAAAAAAAAAAGAAAATTCCACAAAATATCCAAAAATGTTTTATTATAATACAATCTCACTGTTTTAGGATAATTTGGGAAATTGAACTAACTAAAAATTCCACCCTCGGTCTTTAGGAGCTAAGAATAAAAAAGTAACAGTTGTCAACTCTCAATCTTGCTCAGAAACAGCAATACATGAGGGAAAAAAGTGGGTAGAGAGACTCTGACAGAGAAAAAGGTAAACCAACCCACAAAGCTGCTGTTCAGTGACACGTCTCACAGGGATCTTCACTCCACCCCTTTCCTTCTCCAAGTCCTTATATCTTTCTCATAGGTGTTATTTTATTTCAGAGATAAAATGATAAAAATGAGAGGCATGAAAGAGTAATTACCATTCGTTAGCAGAATCAAGAATTGGAGACAGTACATTCCTGGCTCCTTAGATGCACTCTAACTTTCCTTCAAACAACACACTCTCAGATCTGAACGGTAACCCTTATGTGGACATAAAACTGGAAAGTGGCTGGGCGCGGTGGCTCACGCCTGTAATCCCAGCACTTTGGGAGGCCAAGGCGGGCAGATCGCCTGAGGTCGGGAGTTCAAGACCAGCCTGACCAACATGGAGAAACCCCCGTCTCTACTAAAAATACAAAATTAGCCAGGCATGGTGGTGCATGCCTGTAATTCCAGCTACTCAGAACCCAAGAGGCGGAGGTTGAGGTGAGCCGAGATCGTGCCACTGCACTCCAGCCTGGGCAACAAGAGCAAAACTGTGTCAAAAAACAAAAACAAACACACACAAAAAAACCGGAATGCAATTTATCTCTCCTAGGTTCTGCATTAGAATGAAGTGCACAGTACTATCAGATCAACAAAACAACAGACTTTTAAAAATCTTATTATGTAGTAAACTTACAATACTAATAGACACTGAGTTGGGCTCACATGGGTACTGACCTCTCCATCTCACCTGGTCAATTATCTACTTCCTGGTACTTGATACTCTGCATGTGGCCACACGACTCTTTTTTCTTACAAATTTCCCCCTTTCCCTTCATACCACACTTCAGTCAAAAGTATCTCAACAATATTTATCTCCTGGGCTACAAAATATAACCTGAATCTTTTAAAAATATTACCAACAGGAGTTTTTGATCCAGTCAACAAACTTTTCTCCACTAAAAACCCAAGTGTCTCTGCCTGCTTGTATGCTATGGAGTATGTAATCAGAAACAAACTAAATACTCAAAGAATTCCCTTCTCTGGTGAGTGGTCTATTTTAAACCAGAGTAACTGTTTTGTCAAAAACAAAAGGTTTGTTTCTTCTTCACATTCAGAGTTCTAGACCATTACCTTCTAAATAACTCAGGTTCACCAAAATATCATTTGCCAACCACGTGTGGTGGTGCACGCCTGTAACTGCAGCACTTTGGGAGGCCAAGGTGGATTGATTACTAGAGCCCAGGAATTCAAGATCAGCCTGGACAACATGGCAAAACCCCATCTCTACAAAAAAGTACCAAAAATTAGCCAGGCGTGGTGGCACGTCCCTGTAGTCCAAGCTACTCAGGAGGCTGAGGTGGGAGGATCACCTCAGCCCGGGGAGGTCGAAGCTGTAATGAGCTGTGATTGTGCCACTGCATTCCTAGATGACAAAATGAGACGCTGTCTAAAGGGAAAAAAAAAAAAGGTATCATTTGACAAAGCTCCTCACCTACAATGAACCCAACCACCCATCTCAAATCCACCCACTCTGTTCACCTATTAACAATTCATCCAAAAGCCTAGAACTGAGCTCTCATACAAAATGAAACAAAGCAAACCAACCACCACCACCCCATTTTAAACAGCATGGAGATCTCATCCCTGTTCCAATAAAGTTAAGCAGATTCCCCAAAGAATGACATTTCAAAAGAGAAGATATCAATCACTTAAGATTTTTCAGGTAATGTCCCTATCACCACATAACTATCAATTCTCGTAAGATGACAATTAACCAAGATAAGTGATTTCAGTAAGATTTTTTTTTTTTTGAGAGAGGGTCTTGCTATGTCATCTAAGCTGGAGTGCAGTAGAGCAATCAGCTTATTGCAACCTCCATCTCCCAGTTCAAGCAATTCTCCTGCCTCAGTCTCTCGAACAGCTGAGACTACAGGTTCATGCCACCACACCCAGCTAATTTTTATATTTTTAGTAGAGATAGGGTTTCACCATGCTGGCCAGGCAGGTCTTGAACTCCTGACCTCAAGTGGTCCACCCACCTCGGCCTCCCAAAGTGCTGGGATTACAGTAGTGAGCCACTGAGCCTGGCCAGTAAGCCTAAGGTCCTAAAATGATTAAAAACTCCATTGTCTAGCAATTAAGTAATGCACCACATACCATTTTGGTCAACAATGGATCATATTTACAACAGTGGTCCCATAAGGTTATAATGGAGCTGAAAATAATGTCATAGTTCAAGGCATTATTCACATGTCTGTGGTGATACTGGTGTAAACAAACCTACTACATTACCAGTCATATAAAAGTCTAGCACATACAATTATGTACAGTACATAATAAGTACTTGATAATGATACTAAATGGTTACTGATTTATGTATTTACTATATTATACTTTTTACCATTATTTTAGAGTATAGTCATTCTACTTACTTTTTAAAAAGCTAACTGTAAGCCTCAAGCAGGTCCTTCAGGAGGTATTCCAAAAGAAGGCATTGTTACATAGGAGATGACAGCTCCATGCATTTTGCTGCCCCTAAAGACCTTCCAGTGGTACAAGATGTGGAGGTGGAAGACAGGGATATTGTGTCCGGAATTTATTCCTTCTTGTGTGTTCTTGGTCTTGCTGACTTCAAGAATGAAGCCGCGGACCCTCGCGGTGAGTGTTACAGTTCTTTTTTTTTTTTTTCCTTGAAGAAGGCCATTTCTTTTTTTTTTTTTTTCAATGATAATAACTCAATCCTCTATTTGACAAAGAAGAAGGAGAAGGAAGAGGAAGAGAAAGAAAGTGGGATAAAGGATCAGAAAGGGAGGAAAATAGAAAAAATTAGAGTATGACTCCAGGGTAGACCTGTTTTGTTGTCGCTTGGTTGGTTGGTTTGTCAGTTGTATTTTTCATATGTTTCGCCATGTTGGCCAGACTGGTCTCGAACTCCTAGCCTCAAGTGATCAGCCCGCCTCGGCCTCCCAGAGTACTGGGACTACAGGCGTGAGCCACCACGTCCAGCCCCCACAGTGCTTCTGGCCTCTGTGGTAGACGTCCCAGACGGGGCGGCCGGGCAGAGGCGCTCCTCACCTCCCAGACGGGGCGGCCGGGCAGAGGAGCTCCTCATAACCCAGACGATGGGCGGCCAGGCAGAGACGCTCCCCACATCCCAGACGGGGCGGCGGCCGGGCAGAGGCTGCAATCCCAGCACCCTGGGATGCCAAGGCAGGCGGCTGGGAGGCGGAGGCTGCAGCAAGCCAAGACCACGCCACCGCACTGCAGCCCGGGCAACACCGAGCACCGAGTGAGAGAGCCTCCGTCTGCAGTCCCAGCACCTCTAGAGGCCGAGGCAGGCAGACCACCGGAGGTCAGGAGCTGGAGACCAGCCTGGCCAACATGGCGAAACCACGCCTCCAGCCAAAGGAGAAAAACCAGGGAGGGGTGGTGGCATGCGCCGGCAATCCCAGGCAGCCTGCAGGCCATGGCAGGAGAATCACGGGAGCCAGACGCAGGGAGTCTGCAGCGAGCCGAGTGTACTCCAGCCTGGGCCACAGAGGGAAGAAAAGAAAAAGAAAGAAGAAAGAAAGAAAGGAAGGGAGGGAAGGACGGAAGGAAGGAAGGGAGTGTTACAGTTCTTAAAGATGGTGTGTCCGGAGTTTGTTCCTTCAGATGTTCAGATGTGTCCAGAGTGTCTTCCTTCCAGTGGGTTCGTGGTCTCACTGACTTCAGAAGTGAAGCCGCAGAACTTCGTAGTGAGTGTTACAGCTTTTAAGGTGGTGTGTCCAGAGTTGTTTGTTCCTCCTGGTGGGTTCACGGTTTCACTGATTTCAGGAATGAAGCCGCAGACCTCACAGTGAGTGTTACAGCTCATTAAGGTAGTGCAGATCCAACGAGTGAGTAGCAGCAAGATTTATTGTGAAGAGTGAAAGAACAAAGCTTCCACAGCGTGGAAGGGGACCCGAGTGGGTTGCCACTGCTGGCTGGGGGTGGCCAGCTTTTATTCCCTTATTTGGCCCCACCCAGGTCCTACTGATTGGTCCATTTTACAGAGTGCTGATTGGTCCATTTTACAGAGTGCTGATTGGTGTGTTTTCAATTGTTTAGCTAGACACAGAGCACTGATTGGTGCATTTTTACAGAGTGCTGATTGGTACATTTATAATCCTTTAGCTAGACACAGAGTGCTGATCAGTATGCTTTTACAGGGTGCTGATTGGTGTGTTTTACAATCCTTTAGCTAGACACAGAGTGCTGATTGGTGCATTTTTACAGAGTGCTGATTGGTGCATTTACAATCCTTTAGCTAGACACAGAGTGCTGATTGGTGCATTTACAATCCTCTAGCTAGACAGAAAAGTTATCCAAGTCCCTGCTCAACCCAGGAAGTACAGCTGGCTTCACCTCTCAATATTGATGATCCTGACCCTGTGTAGGCCTAGGCTAATGAATGTAATTGTTTGTGTCTTCATTTTTAAGAAAAAACTTTTAAAAGTAAAAAAAGTATTTTTTTAAAAGAAAACAAAAGCTTATAAAGATATAAAAATATTTTTGTACAGCTGTACAATGTGTTTCTGTTTTAAGCGAAGTGTTATTACAAGAGTCAAAAAGGTAAAAATATTTAAAAGTTTATAAAGTAAGAAAATTACAGTAAACTAGGGCTAATTATTTAAAAAATTTGTAAGTTTAGTGTAGCCTAAGTGTACAGTGTTTATAAAGTCTACAGTAGTATACAGTAATGTCCTAGGCCCTCATATTCATTCACCACTCACTCACGGACTCACTCAGAGCAACTTTCAGTCCTGCAAGCTCCATTTGTGGAAAGCACCCTATACAGGTTTACCATTTCTCATCCTATACACAGTAATTTTACTGTATCTTTTCTATGTTTAGACACACAAATACTTACCATTGTGTTATAACTGTCTACAGTATCCAGTACCGTAACATGCTGTACAGATTTGTAGCCTAGGAGCAATAGGTTATACCATACAGCCTGGGTGTACAGTAGGCTACACCATCTAGGTTTATGTAAGTACCCTCTATGGTATTGCACAATGACAAATCACCTAACAACATGTTTCTCAGACTATATCCCCATTAAGCAATACATGACTATTTATTGCAGCAAAACTTAGAAAAATAGAATTGCAAAGTCTTAAGCAGTTATTTTGTATGCAATTGCGCTTTAATGCATACAAGTTCAAAAGAGTCTTGATTTTTTAAACACCTTTTCCATGCCTCAAAATAGAGGTTTTAGGCCTGGTGCGGTGGCTCACGCCTGTAATCCCAGCACTTTGGGAGGCCAAAGCGGGCAGATCACGAGGTCAGGAAATCGAGACCATCCTGGCTAACACGGTGAAACCCCATCTCTACTAAAAGTACAAAAAATTAGCTGGACGTGGTGGTGGGTGCCTGTAGTCCCAGCTACTTGGGAGGCTGAGGCAGGAGAATGGCGTGAACCCAGGAGGCAGAGCTTGCAGTGAGCCGATATCGCGCCACTGCACTCCAGCCTGGGAGACAGAGCGAGACTCCGTCTCAAAAAAAAAAACAAAAAAATAAATACAGGTTTTAAAAGGATAGTGTTCTTTTCTGCTTTTAGAACTTTTTTACTGATGCCCTTACAAGTTGGTTCCACAATATAAATCCAAGGAGGCAAATTAGAAATTTGTTTGAAACAATACTATTTCTCTTAAAGCATGTAGATCATCTGGTTTAAGCCTCTAAGCACCTATCCTTGTTAACTAAAGGGTTAATGCCATTATCTGGCAGAACATCCCCTCTTCTCACACCACCTCACAACTCTGAAATGGATTTCAATTCCCACTGCACTTTCATTAGTACTTGCTCTGAGTTACAGATGGGCAGCTCTAACTTCATAAAGCTATGTATACCTTCATAAGAGCTCCTCATGTCACATCATTTAAGCCCCTTGACTGAATTACGACCTTACTCTCCTTGTCATGAAAAGCTGTAAGTTTAACGAATTAGGCCAAATTTCATAAGACCCAAGATATAATCTCCACATAACTTTTTACTTGTTTTTACAAGAAAAGGGCCAAACTCCAGGCCTAACCAGTAAAAGCTGTTTGATTTGCCATTTTGTATTAAAAAACAAATGGACCTACCAAAATTATCTTCCTTTTAAGCACCTACCTTATGTGGAGACAGTCTATATGCATATACTGACCAAATGGTGAGGAATGAATCACTGGGCCAATCATCTGAAAAGTCTTTTTCTGCATATACACTTTACCCGACAGAAAATGATTTCATGTATGCTTACCTAGCTTTCCAGCATCTGAAGCTCCTCTTTTGAATTTATTCTCCTTTTCAGTTCTTCCCTGATGAAGAGTCTATAAAATGCCTATCTTTTCTCATTTGTGGCCTGGGTGAATTTTTCTATTAAAAAATTGCATCTTTTTTTCTTTTTTTGGAGATGGAGTTTTGCTCTGTCGCCTCCCAAGTAGCTGAGGTTACAGGTACACACCACCACATTCGGCTAAAAAATATTTTCTGTATTTTTTTTTTTTTTTTTGAGATGGAGTTTCACTCTTGTTGCCCAGCGGCTCACCACAACCTCTGCCTCCCCGGTTCAAGTGAGTCTCCTGCCTCAGCCTCCTGAGTAGCTGGGATTATAGGCACTCACCACCACGCCCAGCTAATTTTGTATTTTTAGTATATATGGGGTTTCTCCGTGTTGGTCAGGCTGGTCTGGAACTCCCGACCTCAGGTGAGCCACCGCGCCTGGCTTATTTTCTGTATCTTTAAGAGCACTTACACATTGCCGTGTAAGGTGGCTCATGCCTGTAATCCCAGCACTTGGGGAGGCCAAGGCGGGCAGATCATTTGAGGTCAGGAGTTCGAGACCAGCCTGGCTAAAATGGTGGAACCCCGTCTCTACTAAAATTACAAAAATTAACTGGACATGGTGGCAGGTGCCTGTAATCCCAGCTACTGGGAAGGCTGAGGCAGGAGAATCACTCAAACCTAGGAGGTGGAGGTTGCAGTAAGCCGAGGTTGCACCAGTGCACTCCAGCCTGGGTGGACAGCACAAGACTCCATCTCAAAAATAAAAATAAAATAAAGTAAGAGCACTTCCACATGACAATATTAACATGAAAAAGAAGTGAGCACCCACAGCACTTGTGCAAGCAGCATTCTTAAAGTCCATAGAAAGCAAATGACAACTACTGCAAAATTTGTACTTAGAGAATTCAAGTGCAAATATTTTGTAGATGGAATAAGACAGCATTGTTTACAATAAAGACAAGTGCATGCATTATACTGAAAACCTACTTCTGCCACACAATGCATGACATTTGAAAGGTGTTTCGCTGGCATGCCCTTCTTTTCTAGCTGAACTGCTTTCTGTTGCTCCTCAGCCATCAAATGAATGGCATCATGGCCACATGTTAGCAAAAATTCCTTCTTTCCAATCCCGACAATTTTAACCAGAATGGAGAAATAAGAAAACATTTTTCAGAGGCAGAACGATTCACAAGACAATTTCCCCCATGACAAGACAGAATACTACTATAATCTGCATCTCCCTTCTGCAGCTCTTTTCAATTGTGACCTTTAGGAAGCTCTCCCAACATTAGGGAGGAAAAAATATTTAATTAAAAGAAAGGGCAGCAAAGGTGCCTACAGAAGGGAGAAAGCTTTTACCTTGTATTAGAGAAAGGTGGATTTTCTCAAAGCTCCCCATCCATCAGAACAAAATGCAAATCCCAGGATCAGGATTATGCAGCAGGAAGAGTACACAAACTTTGAGGCTGGGCCACAGCCTGACATGCAAGCCTGAACATCTGCATGCTGGTAAAATTCCCTTGGAGTTAGCAGTACTAACATTATGGGTGCCTTACACCTTTTGCATAAGTATGAGATTATTTCTCTGCTTCACAGAAATTTAAAGACTCCAAGGATTCTGCCCACTGTGATTAAAAAAGGAAGGCATTCCTCCAACACACACACACTCTCCAGCTTACATTTTCCTGACCTTCTGGCCGGAAGGATGAGATTTCTCTTGGATTTTTGCTACCTCTGTACCACCACTGCAGCTCTGCTGAAAGCTTGCCTTTGGCTCAAAGCCAGATAGAAAAAAACAATGAGGCCGGGCGTGGTGGCTCACTCCTGTAATCCCAGGATTTTGGGAGGCCGAGGTGGGCGGATCACAAGGTCAGGAGTTCAAGACTAGCCTGGCCAACATGGTGAAACCCCCGTCTCTACTAAAAACACAAAAATTAGCCTGGCGTGGTGGTGTGCGCCTGTAGTCCCAGCTACTCAGGAGGCTGAGACAGAACTGCTTGAACCCAGGCGGAGGCTGCAGTGAACTGAGATCGCGCCACTGGGCTCCAGCCTGGCAACAGAGCGAGACTCTGTCTCAAAAAAAAAAGGAAAAGAACAATGAGAAACTTACCCCTCTCATCCCCCACTCAGGTTGCTACTCCAGGCTTTCACTTCACGATCTGCCAGCTTTTCTTTACTTTTCTGAGTCCTCAGGTAATCTGCCCACTGAGTTAGGTTGCCATCAGCAAGAGAAACAGGCTGTGGTGGGCTAACCTCATCTTGGCCGAGTCCTCCCTAGCAATCTTAGTAACAGTTGTTGCGGCAGCATTTCTCCTGGCCGCATCACATAATGATAGCCGACACACACCAGCGCTCAGGCGCAGCCCACCTCTCACCTTCCTCTTGATGATGCTGTCAGGGTAGAGAAAGCCTGGTCATTCATTCTTGTAAAACCTGAGATTCAGTGCACAATTTCTTAACCTCCTCTTAGGCGTCACCATTTATTTCAGACTCTAACAAAAGATGGAAGAAAACAAAAAAACTCTCTGACCTCTGGAACACTGTCCTATTCTTGCCCCTACTCTGTAAGCCTCTGTCACTTGCCATCCCTTCAATCACGCCAGGCTTAAAAGGCCAGGTGGGCAGTTAAATATTAAGTGTGAACAGCTGCGTATTGTGTGCTGCTAGCAACTAAAAAGACCTCATCTATACACCTTCAGGCTGTGAAGGGCATCAAAGAAAGAAAACGTGTTAGAAATTCTGACAGATGCCACTTTTTTGGCCAGGGAAATTTAAACTCATTCTGGCTCTTTTTATTGATGGCAAAATAGAGGACTCTATCCAGAGAGGAGCCCAGAGAGTGGATTTGATTTCATATGTAAGCTAAACCCCTTCTCCCTTCACTGGTTTTAATTGTAACAGGAAAAGCATAAAACCTGCTACCAGAAAATAAATGTGAATGTTTCCAGAATATTGCAAGTAATCCCTTGCTTAAACACAAAATCCATTATTCAATTACATAACAAATATCTACTGAGAGCTGATACTATGCCAGGCATTAGTCAATGTGCTTGGATTATAGCAGTGAACAAGACCAATTCCATGCACCCATGAAGTTTGCATTCCACCACAGGAGTCAAACAACAAAAAAGGAATAATTTATAATGCTATTATAAATACATAAGACACAATAACTTCAGGCAGTGATAAATGGTATCAAAATAAAGTAGGTATGAGATGAAGAGTGATGGGGGGCAATCTCTGTGAAGAATGGCTTACCCCTATAATCCCAGCATTTTGGGAGGCCAAGGCCAAGACTGCACCACTGCCCTCCAGCCTGGGCAACAGAATGAGACCCTGTCTCAAAAAAAAAAAAAGAAGCACTTTGCTCACAGAATATTCATTAAGGAAAACTATCAAATTAAAACTAATTACTATAAATAAAAAGGAATGCCAAGCACGGTGGCTCACACCTGTAACCACACTTTGGAGGCGAGGCGGGTGGATCATGAGGTCAGGATTCGAGACACCTGACCAAATGGTGAAACCTCTCTACTAAAAAAAAAAAAAAAAAAAAAATTACCAGGCACATGGCACCCTGTAACCAAGGAGAATCACTTGAACCCAAGAGGCAGAGGTTGCAGTGAGCCAAGATCGTGCCATTGCACTCCAGCCTGGGCAACAGAGCAAGACTCCATCTCAAAAAAAAAAAGGAAAAAAAAAAAAGAAAGAAAGGTGGCAAGGCTGGGCACGGTGGCTCATACCTGTAATCCTAGCACTTTGGGAGGCCAAGGCAGGTGGATTACCTGAGGTCAGGATTTTGAGACCAGTCTGGCCAACGTGGTGAAACCCTGTCTCTACTAAAAATACAAAATTAGCTGGGCATGATGGTAGGAGCCTGTAATCCAGCTACTTGGGAGGGTGAGGCAGGAGAATCGTTTGACCCCGGGAGGCAGAGGATGCAATGAGCAGAGATCGCACCACTGCACTCCAGCCTGGGCAACGGAGTGAGACTCCATCTCAAAAAAAAGGGTAGCATTTGAGGTGAGCATGTGAAAATGAGTAAGATTCTGAAATATGAAGTGTGGGAGGGAAATGTAATTTACTAGAGTTTTGGTTGCAAACTATAGAAACCAACTCTGGCTAATTTAGGTAGAAAAGGAATTTACTAAAAGAATTTCTAGTAGCTTATAAAATCGACAAGAAGTTTAGAGAAATAGGCTGAATAAAAAACAAGCAGGAAGCAGGCAACTGAGAACCCAGCCACAGGAACAATCAGAGAAGTAGACTAGAGTGGTTAGGATGCCATGGTAACCGCCATAGTGAAGACTCTCTTAAGTGTCCCTTCATCCATACATCATTGCTCAAGACTCGAAGCCTAATAAAGGACGTTATTGGGTCATCTGGTGAAACCTCTGTAAGGTTAAATAGAATTGTAGCAATGTTAATGTCCTGATTTTGATAATTGTGCAACGGTTATAAAAGATTTCCTTGATTTTAGGAAATACACATTGAAGTGTTTACGGGTAAAGGAGCATCATATCCACCACTCAAAGGTTCAGAAGAAAAAAAAATTGTGTGTGTGTGTTTTTTTGTTTTGGTTTGGTTTTGTGTGTGTGTGTGTGTGTGTGCGCGCGTGTGCGCGGGTGGAAAGCAGAGGAAGGAGAAAAAGGCACTAAACCTGTCCAAACTCAAGTGATCATCTTGCCCCACAAAGCTCGCGTTTACACTTACCACACATGACACCACATAATCTCACCACCCAGAGATAATCCCTACGGTTTTTATGTGCATTGTCTTGCCTACCTGTCTTCCCTACTTTTATAATCACAATATATTTGTAGAATCATCTTTTCAAATTGGAATATATCTATGTTTCTGATAATACACAACAGCAAAAAATATGAATAAAGGAAAGACAAAGTTCTACATAATCCCTATATTTTCCCTACTCCAAACACAGATTAACAGTTTGATATTATTCTTCTACCCTTTTCAGAGTTTTAAATGCATACATATACCTTATAATTTTCACATATTGTCATTTTTTTTTTTTTTTACTTAAAAGTCTTATGACATCTTCCCAGTTTTATGAGAAAAGAATCTACATCAAATGTCAACAGTGGTTATTTCTGGGTGATGATATTAAAGGGCACTTTTATTTTCTTCTTGGTATTTTTCCTATTATATGACAGCAAAATAGATGAAGCTTTTAACCTCAGGGTGTGACTTTTAACCTTAGGATATAACTTTTAACCTTTTATATTAAAGGGGAGGAAAGGAAACACGGATTAATTTTGATGACAAGGGGAGATATGTTGAGAAAGGTCAACTTGAGATGAGGTTGGAATTGAAGAAATCATATAAGGAAATCATGAGGTAATGTGTGTCAATCACATATAAGCTGACGTCACCGAGGATGTAGTAAAAAAATATAAACTATAAATCAGGTACTCAAATTTCCCAAGGAATGATGAAAACAGGCCCATGAAAAGATAAACAATCCGAACAAGGATCACTGAGGACAAGAGTAAAAAAATGATAGACTATCACATTTCACTAAGTAACTAAATCACTAGTTTTTGCCTTAATACACTGATATGGATATGTGATCAATTCCAAATTGACAGTTTCAGAAAAAGTAAGTCTCTCACATTAAATATTAAAACTTCCCCTCGGGTCTTTTGTTCAGCCTTAAGAGAGTTCTGTGCTTTGGCTGAGCCAAAAACTCTGTTGTTCCAAAGACTAGAACTGTGGCCTACATATAATAGAATTAAAGAGTGACATGACGTGTTTTGTCCCAAAGGAAGAAGTTTCTAACAATTAGAGAGGCCCAAGAGTGGCAATGGCTGCTTCAAAAAATAGAATAGAAGTACTTCCAGAATGATAAAGACCTCTGCAAACCCACTCTACTACAAAAGCAACAAGAACACTGACAAAAATTGTCAACATATACTCTTTCAAAACTGCAAAGTAGCCAAAGACTCACAAAAGTCCAAGGAGTGTTTATTTAAAACAGCTAAATCTCAGTATGAACAGTAACTTGCCCCATTCCCATTCCACTCTACTCTGTTCTGCAGTCGCTTTGAAAACGAACAGCCTTGGCTCATACCTGTAATCCTAGCACTTTGGGAGGCTGAGGCGGGCCGATCACCTGAGGTCAGGAGTTCAAAACCAGTCTGGCCAACATGGCGAACCTCCGTCTCTACTAAAAATACAAAAAATAAAAATAAAAAAATAGCCAGGCGTGTTGGGGGGCGCCTGTAATCCCAGCTGCTCAGGAGACTGAGGCAGGAGAATCGCTTGAATCCGGAAGGCGGAGGTTGCAGTGAGCTGAGATCGCACCACTGCACTCCAGCCTGGATGACAAAGAGAGACTCTGTCTCAAAAAAAAAAAGAAAGAAAGAAAACGAACAGCCTCACAACTATGGTGACTGTGAAAACCAGCATCCTTGGATCCACTGGAAAGGGCAGAAAAGTTTGCCAAAAGCCCCATCCCCAGGAGGCTGACACCATTTGACCTCCCTGACAGCTCTGTGAAAAACTCCATTCTCAGGCCTTGACTTTATCCACCAGACTCAATTCACTCTGTGCAAACAGTGCTATTACCAGAGAGTTTGTCAAAAACAATCAGCAACAAGGGTTTAAAATCACAGCTACCCGAGGCAAGGATCAGGTGAGGCTCAAAAAAAACTGACAAAAACCTTAAAGGAAAAAACTGGGGAACAAGATGCTCAAGAGGGCTTTGTAGAACTTTGACATTCCTGGGCATCTGGAAGATGTACACATGTCCAAGGCTGTGATCACGCCCAGAAAAGATCTGAGAAGATCCTAATATCTCACCTCTGGCTGCCCTTAAGGCTCTGCGCAGGCAGGAAGTAAACACTACGGCAGAGGCGTAAATTTCCTAGCACTGAAAGCGTAAGCATACCCCACACACAGAGAGACCCCCCCCTCAGCAAAAGCTGGGAGACTTCATGCTTCAAGCCATTTAAAAAAATGTTTAATGAAGAAAGATAATACATATTCAGTAAATAATAAGATTCTAAATATTCTATACACATATGTTCATGTGTATGTATGAATGAGTATATAGTTTGCATCTGACCTACACACTGTAACAAGAGAAGGCCAGGTACAATGGCTCACACCTGTAGGCCCAGCACTTTGGGAAGCCAAGGCAGATGGTTCACTTGAGCCCAGGAGTTTGAGACCAGCCTGTGCAACCTGGCAAAATCCTGTCTCTATAAAAATAAAAAAAATTAGCCAAGCATGGTGGCACACATCTATTCGGTCCCAGTATTCAGAAGGCTGAGGTGGGAAGGATCACTTAAGCCAAGGAGGTCAAGGCTTTGGTGAGCTATGATCATGCCATGGGCACACCAGCGTGGGTAACAAAGTGAGATCTTGTCTTAAAACAAACAATAACAACAACAATAACAAAAAAAAGAAGACCCTGAATGAGAGAGGACAGCAAAGTGGCAAAGTGACTATAAATACTTTATATTGTGTTCATCTAATGTCAGTCCTTACAACAGCTGTGTAAGGTAGATATCCTTAATCACCTTTCACAGGCAAGGAAACTGAGGTTCAGGAAGTTTCAGTAACTTTCCTGAGATTTTACAACTAGCCCGTGGGGGGTGAGAAGGTAGGATTCTAACCAGTCTGTTAGACTGCAAAACACACATCATCGGCCACCACATTGTACCTTCACCTGAAAGAAAGAGGAAAAACACACTGATGTCAAAAAAAAAAAAAAAATTGGGAGAGAAAGTAAGGCAAAAAGCAGAACACTTACTTGATTTTGAGAGGTTATATCTTAGTTATTCATTTGTCTATAAATTTATTTACTACCTTGAAATAACAATTACTATTTGTCCACAACTCTTCACCTCTAATCCTCAAGTTTTCAGAGACTCCCCACTGCAGAGGTTCATGCTACTCACCAGAGCATTCATTCATTCTCAGGCTTCCACAGCACCTTCCTCTCTCCACCCAGGGACAGAAAACAGCTGAGGCTCAAACCTGAACCCTCCATCACCCCCACCACCGCCACTGCCAACTCTAAAAACCCTCTACTTTAAGTTTACTTCCATATTGTAAAAATGAAAAATAATTCAACATGTCTGTTTAATTTTTCTTTCCAAGGTATGTAAAATACGTGCTCATAAAATAACATCTGGCCACATCTTAATTCAGTAATTTCCTTGGCTGACCACTAGAATAAGAGGGGAAAAAAAAAAATTTTAGGAACTAGGCAAGGTGGCTCATGCCTGTAATCCCAGCACTTTGGTAGGCCGAGGCAGGGGGATCACTTGAGTCCAGGAGTTCAAGACCAGCCTGGGCAACATAGGTAGACCCTGTTACTACAAAAAAAAAAAAAAAAAAATTGAAAAGGAAATGGTTTGAAAACTTTAGGAGTTGTTTACATATTCATAGTACTACTGACTTTAAAAAGAAAAGAAGCAGCAAAACAAAACACAACACTTGGGAATGGAGTGAAGAACACTAAGGGGAAATAGGAAGCCAAGCTTTGTCTTTAGAATAATACTCATTTTTTCATCAAGGTTTGCTCCCAGAAAAATCATAACTTCCTTGGAAGGATTTGAAGTGTAATGTATCTGTAACAGGGATTAAGACTTCTTCAATAATATAAGACTAATCTTTAATTAGCCCAAATATTGAACAGAAACACTCTTTTATTATCAGCCTTGTAGTAAAAGGAAAAAAATGATGTTGAAACATTCTAGTCCTCAATATCATGAATCCAGCTCACTAGACTGTGACCTCTAGATTCACAATAGAACTATAAATTCCAAGCCGAGCATGGTGACTCACACTTGTAATCCCAACACTTTGGGAGGCCAAGGCAGGCAGATCACTTGAGGTCAGGAGTTCAAAACCAGCCTGGCCAACATGGTACGACCCCATCTCTACTAAAAATACAAAAATTAGCCAGGCATGGTGGCACATGTCTGTAATCCCAGCTACTTGGGAGGCTGAGGCAGGAGAATCTCTTGAACCCAGGAGGCAGAGGTTGCAGGGAGCTAAGATCACACCACTGCATTCCAGCCTGGGTGACAGAGTGAGTGAGACTTCATCTCAAAAAAAGAACTATGAATTCCAAATCCACTATGTAAATAAAATTCACATTGCATGAAACTTTTTGAGAATACTAGGTTTTGGGGGGTTTTTTGTTTTGTTTTGTTTTGTTTTGTTTGAGACAGAGTCGCTCTGTCGCCCAGGCTGGAGCGCAGTGGTGCAATCTCGCTTCACTGCAAGCTCCGCCTCCTGGGTTCACGCCATTCTCCTGCCTCAGCCTCCTAAGTAGCTGGGACTACAGGTGCCCACCACCTCGCCCGGCTAATTTTTTTGTATCTTTAGTAAAGACGGGGTTTCACTGTGTTAGGCTGACCTTGTGATCCATCCGCCTCAGCCTCCCAAAATGCTGGGATTATAGGCGTGAGCCACCATGCCCAGCCTGGTTTGGGGGGTTTTGTTGAGACAGAGTCTCAATCTGTCACCCAGGCTGGAGTGCAGTGGTGTGATCATAGCTCACTGCAACCTCCAACTCCTGGGTTAAAAATCTCTCTGCCTCAGCCTCCTGAGTAGGTGGGAATACAGGTGTGCACCATTTTTTGTTGTTGTTGTTGACAGGGATCTTGCTTCGTTGCCCAGGCTGGTCTTGAACTCCTGGCCTTAAGCAGTCCTCCCACCTCCCCCTCCCAAAGTGCTGGGATTACAGGTATAAGCCACTACACCTGGCCTAAATATTTTTTAATTTTCCCCAAATGTAACTGTGAATGGTCCTTTCAAGCCAGAAATTATAGAAATCCAAAATAGATGACTATGTTTGTTTCATAGAATATACATCTATTAACAAACTCTCGGTGTCAGTAACTTGACACAGTTAAATACAGAAATAGAGGAATCACAACACTGATAATGATAAGCCAAAAGAATACATATGAGTTTTTTTTGTAAGAGCCTATTATCCCAATTATGCTTTGCTTAGGTTAATTTTTTTTTTTTTTTTTTTTGAGGCAGAGTTTCGCTCTTGTTGCCCAGGCTGGAGTGCAATGGCGTGATCTCGGCTCACTGCAACCTCCGCCTCCTGGGTTCAAGCGATTCTCCTGTCTCAACCTCCTGAGTAGCTGGGATTACAGGCGCATGCCACCATGCCTGGCTAATTTTTGTATTTCTTTTTTTTTGAGACGGAGTCTCGCTCTGTCGCCCAGGCTGGAGTGCAGTGGCGCAATCTCGGCTCACTGCAAGCTCCGCCTCCCGGGTTCACGCCATTCTCCTGCCTCAGCCTCTCCGAGTAGCTGGGACTACAGGCGCCCACCACCACGCCCGGCTAATTTTTTTGTATTTTTAGTAGAGATGGGGTTTCACCGTGGTCTCGATCTCCTGACCTCGTGATCCGCCTGCCTCGGCCTCCCAAAGTGCTGGGATTACAAGCGTGAGCCACCGCACCCGGCCAATTTTTGTATTTCTAATAGTGACAGGGTTTCATCATATTAGTCAGGCTGGTCTCGAACTCCTGACCTCAGGTGATCTGCCTGCCTCGGCCTCCCAAAGTGCTGGGATTACGGGCATAAGCCACCACGCCTAGCCTGCTTAGGTTAATATTAAAATGTTTGCTATCCCTCAATGTAAGTTTGACTTTGTACTAAAGAAATATGGATCAGACAGATTTGTATCAGTCCTTAATGGCAAGAGGACTCAAAGGTAGAATAAAGTTTTTACAACAGGGAATGCATTCTATTAATCTCCTATTTTTTTTTGATTGTTGTGCTGTTTGCACACACACCAATGATGTGATATGAGTGGTAGGAAACAGCATCCTTGGCAGTGTTGTTCTTTACAGGAATTGCCTTTTAAGCAATTTAAGGCTTACAAAATCAGGTTGGTCAGATTATAACAACAGCATCCTAGCAGCATCAAGATAAAACACACACATCAGTTTGTTATTTCTTTTCAGCATCCTTTGACAAAACCCACTCAAAAGTGAAAAATTATCCATAACCATTATCCATGCACTGCCCCATGACACCTTTATAGAAAATTTTCAGACTAACAAAGCTGTTATTTCCATCCAAGAGAAAAAGTATTAAAGTATTTATTTCTGGCACCTTAAAACACACATACGCACACACACGTACACAGACACATACACAGGGCTTCTGACAAAAGAAGAAAAATTCAAAGAGAACTAATCCAGTGCCGTAATAAGTTAGTCAGTAGCTTCTATCAAATAGAAATTATTATGTGTCACTATGATCTTTATTGCTCCCTTTGACACTTCAAAGTGCATCAGGAAATAGTGACATCTGAATAGAAAACACCTTTGCAACCACTTAATTTCTAGAAAAAGGCTAGTTAAGTCATGCTATGGTGTGGTTAGGATCAAATGACCTACGTAACCTCTCTAGAGGTCACTTGCCCAGTGCTGTAAAAAGTAATCACTACTTTTTCTGGAAAAAAAATAAGAAAACCAACAATGACTTAGTACCTACTCTTCCAGAAAACATATGCCAGTGGTATCGATTTATGAGCGAGCTATTTTCCATCCTAGCAGCAGTTTAAAACAAAGACAGTAACACTATTAAGAATGACAAAACCTGGAAACCATATTCTGCAAATGATGGATAGCCAGAAAACAAAAAAGCTCTGAATGAATTCATGCAATGAACCATCTTACTAAGAAACAAAGGTGCTATGATCTTAGCTGTCCTCAAAATGGAGTGTGCACATACCTAGGGGTTCAGAAAGATTTTCCAAGGAGTATATGAGCAGTATGTTTTTCAGGGAATCAACTTCCAGATATTCAAGATCCATGGTCTTTCCCAAAAGCAGTCTACCCTAGAAGGCACCTGAAGACAGCACAACTCCTTCTCAGCCATTCTCAATCTGGCTGTATTCCCCAAGCCCCAACAATAGGACAATTTTAAATATAGATGCTGAGGAAGTGTAACTCTAAAGAACAAGTAACATGTCCTTTTGCAAATCAGGTAGCTCCAATTATTTGCTTTCAATCAAAGTGATGGAGAACCTAATACAGTCATCACTTGACAGATTCTTAAAATACTTTAAAAATTTTTTTTGGCATATAAGTAGAGATATTTAATGAACTGAGTGACATTGATATGGCAAAACTCCAACATTCCCATCTACCTATTTATGTGAACAATGTTTCTCAATCCTTACATCTATAAAATCAAAAATTGAGAAAAGAATTGACACTGAATCCTATCTCGTGCAGGCAATAAGTAATGTTCATCCATGGATACTCAAACTCATTAGGGAAAATGAGACTCGTTTACAACGAAGTTTTACCTTTATGTTTAACAATTGCAAGGCCAGGCGCGGTGGCTCACGCCTGTAATCCTAGCACGTCAGGAGGCAGAGGCGGGCGGACTGCCTGAGCTCAGGAGTTCAAAACCAGCCTGAGCAACACGGTGAAACCCCATCTCTACTAAAATACAAAAAATTAGCCAGGAGGCGGTGTGCACCTGTAGTCCCAGCTACTCAGGAGGCTGAGGCAGGAGAATTGCTTGAACCCAGGAGGCGGAGACTGCAGTGAGTCAAGACCATGCCACTGCACTCCAGCCTGGGTGACAGAGCGAGACTCCATCTCAAAAAAAAATTTTTTTAAATTGCAAATCAAAATAACTGTATATATTAATCGATGTAATCTTAATTCAATCTAAAAGAAAAAATAGTAACCAAGCCTGTAGAGTTATATAACATTTTTTAAGTCAACATTTATTACAGGAAGACACGAAATAGTAACCACTAAAAAATTTTCAAGTATGAAAATATATTCTGTTGAATAAGGTTCTGTGAGAGATGGGGAATTAAAATACAAGTAAAAAAGAATAAGAAACAATGGAAATCTTCACACTACTAAAGAGTTGGGTTTTGTTTTTTGTTTTTTGTTTCAAAACGGAGTCTCAGAAGGAGGGCAGTGGCGCAATTTTGGTTCACTGCAACCTCCGCCTCCCAAGTTCAAGTGATTCTCCTGCCTCAGCCTCCCAAGTAGCTGGGACTACAGGCGTGCGCCACCACGCCCAGCTAACTTTTGTATCTTTAGTAGAGACGGGGTTTCACCATGTTGGCCAGGATGGTCTCGATCTCTTGACCTCGTGATCCGCCCACCTCAGCCTCCCAAAGTGCTGGGATTACAGGCATGAGCCTCTGCACCCAGCCTAAAGAATTTATTAATGTGATTTTTAAATGGCTAAAGGCAAATATCAAATCACTCTAGTATTTAAAATGCATCCATAGCCAAGTGTGGTGACTCACATCTGTAACCCCAGCACTTTGGGTGGCTGAAGCGGGAGGACTGCTTGGGCCCAGGAGTTTGAGACCAGCCTGGGCAAGACAGTGAGACCATCTATACAAAATATAAAAATATTAGTTGGGTGTGGTGGTTCACGCCTGTACTCCCACCTACTCAGGAGGCTGAGGTGGGAGGATCCCTTGAGTACAGCAGTTGAAGGCAGCAGTGAGCTTAGCTCACACTACCGCACTTCAGCCTGAGCAACAAAGTGAGACCCAGTTTCTTTACCAAAAAAAAGAAAGAAAGAAAAAAAAGAAAAAAAGAAAAAGAAATCAATTTATAAAAATTGTGTGAGTTTTATTTAAAAAGTCAATATATACAATATGTTGGAAATTTTATATTTTGAAATTCTCTGATCCATTGATAAAAATGTGTTAGATATAAACTTTAAAGTACATTGTACATGGTTTCGCAAAATTTTTTTAGGCAGAATACAAGCAAAAAAGTTCAGTTGTCTGTGTTGATATTGAAAATATGTAAGTGAAATAGTGGTCAGTGAGAAAAGCAACTTAAAAACAGAATATGTTAACAAGGATAAGGATGCCAAAATAATTACAGTGTGCGTGCAATGGTTTGCAGCAGGAGGAGAGGTCAATTTCATGGATTACCAAGAACTAATCTTAAAGCAATCTTCTGTTGGGACACTTAAGCACATTCAGTTTCTAACCAGATTTGCTTCAGGCTTTCTGGAAAAAAAGAAAAATAAAGTCTAGAGGCTGTCATTTCAGTTTGAGCTTTTAACAGGCTCTCAGTCTCTAGCTGGCTGACATGTTGCTGGTGGCTACTTTGAGCAACAGTGAAGGAGCAAGTCCTTGGACACCTACCTGTAACTGATCTGACACCATTTCCTCCCTCCAGGTTCACACTAAACTTGAATAGAAAATTAGAGATTTCCTTTTTACCAAGTGAAATGAAAATGTCAAAGGCATCAGGTATTAATTACTACTCAGGCTTTATTTACAAAGCAAAAGTTTGATCAGAATTAAATGCCTCCAGATTCTACTTTTTAGTACAACTATAAACAGCTGTCTCATCTTTTACTGAATATAAATCATTTTAAAAGGAATATGAAAAGCTGCAATATAAACATGGAGCAAGAAAGCAAAGGTCTGCTGACACCCACAATAACTGAAGATGGTACCAATATTACCTTAAAACCTTATAACCATACTAAAACATCAGTTAAAAAAATAATCAGGCATGTGGAAGAATCACTCAACAGTCCTCCACACACCCTTTTTTCAAATCTCAAAGTCATTCCAGGAGCAGTTTAGAGCAGCAGTCGAAAGAACAGGCTCTGCAGTGAAAATGCTAGGGTGGAATCCAGGTTCAGCAATTTTCTGGTTGAGTGATATTAAAAAGTTATTTCACCTCTCCTAACTGTGAGTTATTTAACGGTGCCTCAGCTGTCTCATATTAAGTACTCAACAAATGTGAATTACTGTTATTACTACAGGAAGGAAAAAATAAAAAAAATTCCAAAGACTGCCAACAGGCCTTGTCTTCCTCTCTGCTAACAGCCCATCATGAAGATAAATACTAAACAATCCTAGTATTGGGGGGAGTGATAGGGGGATTATATATTCATTTAGTTAGTAAGTTAGTTATTTGAGACAGAGCCTCACTCTATTGCCCAGGCTGGAGTGCAGTGGCAGGATCACAGCTCACTGCAGCCTCCATCTCCGGGGCTCAAACAATCCTGCTGCTTCAGCCTCCCTTGCAGCAGGGACTACAGACGCACCCCGCCATGCTCAGCAGTTTATTTTTTTTATAGAGAGGGGATCTCGTTATGTTGCCCAGTCTGGTCTCGAACCCCCAGACTCAAGTGACCCACCCACCTCAGCCTCCCAAAGTGCTGGGATTACAAGCGTGAACCACCACACCCAGCCAGTTTTTTTTTTTTTTTTAAGTTAATGATTGTATCTAGTACAATAATGCTTCTAGTGAGTATTCTGTGAAGATAATTATGCTCACCCATAATCGGTAAGCTTAGAGCTCAGACTATTTACAGAAGGAATGATTTAAGAGCAAGAGACTAAGAGATGTACTCAACTTAGTACTCAACTAAGTTACCTTGGAGTATTACATAGCTACCTAGAAATTGGTTAGTTTGATTGTTTTCCATTTGTATGCAGTGGTCCAAAATAGAAAGCAAAGGTGTACATAGAATTGGTTTCTGAAGGTGGACAACTGGTCTTTACATGGCTGGGAGGCTATTATGATTTTTTTTTCCTTTGATCATTTCAGTTACTCTCTCCTTGGGGCACAAATGCACCATGGGATATGAGAACAAGAAGGTTTCAGGAAGGTCAATCAATCTTGTCTCATGTAATGGTTAAGTACCAAAAATGGTGTCCTAGCAAGACTAAATACAAACAGTACTTCAGAATCTGAGAAATGGAAGGAACTTAGAGATGACCAATCCAAACCAAAATTAAGGAACAATCTGCCCAACATCCCTTCCTCCAGCTTTGGCTGAAAACATGATGATGAAGGGGTAAAACCAACTCGACAAAAGAAAAAGCCTAAAATTTTAACAGAATGTGTTACAATACTATCTTAAATTTTTTAAAGTCTTGTATTATTCTTTCTTTTAATGATATACCATCATGACCAGGCACAGTGGGTCACGCCTGTAATCCCGGCACCTTGTGAGGCCGAGGCGGGTGGATCACCTGAGGTCAGGAGTTCGAGACCAGCCTGACCAACATGGTGAAACCCCATCTCTACTAAAAATACAAAATTAGCCGGGCAAGGTGGCTCATGCCTGTAATCCCAGCTACTTGGGAGGCTGAGGCAGCAGAATCGCTTGAACCCAGGAGGCGGAGGCTGCAGTGAGCCAAGATCATGCCATTGCACTCCAGCCTGGGCAACAAGAGCAAAACTCTGACTCAAAAAAAAAAAAAAAAAGAAAAGAAAAGAAAAAAGATACACCATCATTTCACCCAATTTAATTCAACAGCGATTAACAAAACAGAAGCACCTTCACTCACTCAATTCAACTTAAAGGTGCTTATTAGTAAAGTCCTGTGCGCCAGACACCATAGTTAATACCAAAGGTACCATTACTACAATTACTCTTAAAGCACGATCTCTGCAGCCAAGGAACATCTACTTTGTTCTCGGTAAAGTGGTGACTGGTTCACGAAAAAGTAAGACATAAAATACGGTTGACTCAAGGGCAGCTTGATATAAATCCCAGCTCTGCCACTAGCTGTGAAAGCTTAGGCAAGTCAGTTAACCTGTAAAAATAAAGATTACTCTATATACATGTATATATAAATAATATATAACATTGTAGTTAATATATATAATTACATACCATATTACATAATTCTACATTACATATATATTACATATATAAATACAGTTATAAGACCAAAATGTGATATATAGTGGGCACTAGGTTGGTCTTAGTTTCTGCCATTTACCTTAGTTTCTGTCAGTTTACACCAGGTAAACTGACCCTAAAAATGTTTTTATATCTCATTCAAGTTTTGCCTATTACCTACCTTAATCCTAACAAGATTTAAGTTTGTTACATTTAAATTTAAGTTTTATACTTTTTTTCCAGCTCTGTATTGCTATATACAACTACTCTCTTTAGGGATATCTTATCTGCTATGCCCTCAAGATATTGTAAATACTTCAGTAAGAGCAAATTTTGCCTCATTCAAAAAAGAATTTTTTAAATCTGTGTGCATAAGAATGCAGAATATAAAGATGGTCTTGTCCTACAGATGTTAAAGTAACAGAACAGCTCATAAAAAGACAGTCCTCTAACTCCTTTAGCTGAGATATGATTAGGTTTGCCCCTATATATATCATCCCCTGCTCCAATCTCCGAAAACTTTCCTTCTGTGAACGTGTCAATAAGACTGATGATATTGCTATTAAAACTCAGAACTTGACTGCTCATTTATAAATTGAAAATTCAAAACGACAAAGGCCAGTGCTCCCTGATTTCTACACATATAGGCATAATAAAAGAGAACTACGCTATTACAAAGAACTATGCATCTGGTCCCGCCCCCAAATACTGGAGTCCAGTCGTAGGGGTCATTCTTTCACTCAACAAACTTTTTATTATGCGCCTACTGTGTACTAAGCATTGCACAGACAGTTAACAAAACAGACCAAAAAATCCCTTCCCTCCTAATAACAGGAGCGTGCCCGTAAAGGCTGCCGAGGGACCACGTCCTGGCCGCGCCTCCGTCCCACAGTGGTAATCGTACAGACAGCCCAGCCGGCCCACAGGCCGCCGAGACTTGCACCCCCGACACACGGCCTTGGCCTCTGGGTTCCTACCCTGCACTCTGGGGCAGGCTGGGAAGCCCTCCTACCCCACTGCCTCGCGCCAGCCCGGCCAGGAGGCCACGAGGGGAGCCAAGCGCATACCCAGGCGCGCCCCCGCCACCATCCGCCCGTCCCGCGCAGGCGCCGCCGCCCCTCTGGCGCGCGCCTGGCACGCTCTCTTGCGGCTCTTGACTGGCGGCCTCGGCCCCACTTGCCCCAGTTACATGCGGTCCCAGCCCCACCAGCCGTCGCCTCTTACCGGCGCGCTGGCCCCTGTGCCCCGGCCTCCCGGCTCCCGGCGGCTGCCTCGCGGGGCGCCGCCTCCTCCTCCTCGGCCTCCGCGAGCGCCGCGGAAGCCCCGGCCACGGCCCCGGCGTCCGCCTCCGTCCCCACCGCCGCCTCTGGCTACCGCCGCTGCGGCTCCGGGCCGCTCGCTGTGGCGATCTCCGCCAGGCCGGCCGCGGCCCGGCCGCCGCCCACGGCCTCCCCGAGCTCCTCGCTCCGCCTGCATCTGGCCGCCGCCGGCGGTGCTGAGCGCGCGGGAGTCGAGCCGCGTCGGAGACGCCCTGGCCCCACCGGAAGCGGGCCGCACTGAGGAGCCGCGAGCGAACGGCGCCCGGTAGCAGCGGGGTGCGGGGCCAGGGATCGAGGCCGGCCGCGGCGGGGCGGGGCGGCCGGCGTCCCGCAGGTGGGGCCGGAACCGGGACTGCGGGAAGGCCCGACCGCTGGGAGCTGGAAGTGGTGGGGGTCTGCAGCGGGGCGGGGGGGTTCTCAAGGCATCAGAGATAGCGTTGGGGGAGGGACCGTGCTAAGTGCAAGGACGAGTCATAAAATAAAATTTGTATGATGTGAACTTTCGGGAAAAAAAAAGTTTAAACGTGTGTATTCGCATAAGAAAAGGTCTAAACAAATACATACTAAAATGTTAGTGGTTAACTGCTGAGATTTCCAGTGAGTTAATTTTTTTTCCTCCGTTTAATCTAATTTTCAGCAACGAATGTGTATCATTTTAAAACTATACCGAAGTCAGGGTTCAGGAGGTGTGGACGTAAAGACAAAGTTTGTGTCTGGTGAGAGGTGGACTGCAGCACGTGGGAGAGAGAACAGTGCGAAACTGGGAGACGGCTAGAAAGGGCGTCAAAGTCCTCAGCAGAATTTCTGTAGAAATGACTACTACAGCTGACATTTATTGAGCACATGAGTATTTCATTCTCATAACAGCTCTGTGAGGTAGGGATGACTGTTATCCTTATTCTGCAGTGAGGTAACAGCCTTGGAAAGGTTAAAAAAACTTGCCTAAAGTGAACAACCAGGTAGTGGTGGAACTGGCATTCCAAGGCGGTCTCACTCCAGTCCCTTCTTTCAACCAAGGAGAAAACAGGAAGGGGAACAGTTGGTTACACAGATGCACGGAAGTAGTTTTTAACTTGGGACTGAAACCACATGAAAATAATGAAAGCAAGGGCTAAAATGTCAGCCTAGCAGAACCAGTTGTTTTCTTCCCTCTCAGTACTTTCTGGTTCTTTTCCTATATCCATACATAGTTAATACTTTTCATTGCTTCTAATTGCCTACTCTGCATCAGGCACAGTGCTATGTCCTGAAATTTAAAACAAAAACAAACAAACAAAAAAAACCTTGCCCCCGCCCTCAAGTAGCTCACTGCCCACAAGGAAGATAATCTAGTCCTGTGAATAGATGATTACAGTACAGTGTTGCTGAGTGCAGTGAGAGATTCAAGGTCAAGGCCCAAAGAAGAAAAGTTTAATTATGTTTAAACGGGTTATCCAAGGCTTCATGAGAAATAGACCCCTGAGCTAAAGCGTAATGGTTGAGTAGGAGTTTGCTTGGTTGGTAAGTGGGAGTAGGGGAGCCTTCCAGACAGGGGGAACTATTGAAGGATTGTCAACTCCAGAGAAACAGTCTTATAAATAGTAACACTTGTAGAGCACTTATATGCACCAAACACTATTCTACATACTTCTCATATCACTTCATTTGAGACTAATAGCTGGCCTACGAGGTAAGCTAGTGTTGTCTCCATTTTACAGATCAGGGATCTAAAACAGATGTTAAGTAACTTCCAAGATTACACAGTTACAGGCCAGTTGTGTGGCTCATGCCTGTAATCCCAGCATTTTGGGAGGCTGTGGCGGGTGGATTGCCTGAGACATGAGTTCAAGACCAGCCTGGGCAACATGGTGAAACCCCATTTCTACAAAAATTAGCTGGGCATGGTGGTATATGCCTATAGTCCCACTACTTGGGAGGCTGAGATAGAGAATCATTTGAGCCCAGGAGGTTGAGGCTGTAGCGAGCTGTGATCGTACATGGGCAACAGAAGGAGACTGTCTCAAAAAAAAAAAAAAAAAAAAGATTTCAACATATGAATTTTGAGGGAGATGAACATTTAGACCATAGCAGTGGGGAAGGGGCATGGAAGAATATGGTTAAATATCTACTAGCATATCACTGGTCTGGCCTCTCACCAAGTTGAAGATCCACACATTAATCTCATACTAGACATTTGCACAAATCGGAGTTTCTCAATGTTGGCAAATTTAGGGCTGGATAAAATTTTGTGGTGGTAGCTTATCCTGTGCATTGTACAATATTTAACAGCATCCCTGGCCTCTACCCACTAGATGCCAGAATCAACCCCTCTCCCCCTCATTAAGACAACCAAAAACATCTCCAGACATTGCCAAATGTTCCCTGAGAGGCAATCACCCTGGATGAGAACCACTAGCACAGACAGATTGGTGCAGAAGGTATATTTTAGTATCTAAGGAGCTACCGATGTGATTTATCCAAAAATTTATCCAGCCCTAAATTTGCCAACATTGAGAAACCCTGATTTGGGCAAATGTCTGGTATGAGATTAATATGTACATCTCCAATGTAGTGAGAGACGAGACCAGTGGGAAATAGGGCTTTAAGGAACTATATAACTATCCCTCGAGAAGCCTCCAAAATTATGAGGTTGAAAAGATCAGTGGCTTTTAGATTAAGCCAGTGTTATTAGAGCACATTCACTATGCTTGATACTTTCAACTAGTCAGTGTAAGACTCAGTAACACTTTGAAAGATACGCCATTTTAGAGATGCATTGGTTTGTGGATGATGCTAAGTTTTTTTAACATTTATTTTGCACCTGATACTATTCTAAGCACTTTCCACATACTAACTCATTAAATCTTCAAAATATCCCTATGAAATAAACACTATTATTATTCCTATTTTACAGATAAGAAAACTGAGTTGCAAAAAAGTTAAATAATTTGCTCAAGCTAATAAGTAACAGAACTGGGATTTATACCAGTATAGTCTAGTTCCAGAATCCATGCCTGTAAGTCTGTTCTGCAGATGCCCTCAGAAGTCAGGGGGCTATGTTACTCTCCATCTATTCATTCAAGGCTTACTTTGTTTTTCTCAATTCAACCAAGAGTGTTTAGGATATGGAAAATTCTGAGGTCTGCCTTCTAGCACTTCCTAATTAGCGGACACAACTAGCCGAAGTTCTTTCAACAAGGATATGGTATATGCTGTCCTCATGTGATTCTGGTCCAAAAAATGTGTTATTAAGGTTTAAAAATACCACACAAGTACCTCCTGCATTTTGAGCAGCCAGAGACCTTTGGATTGCATAAATAACAAAGGGAAGGAATATTTTCTGGTATTGCTTTTACTTGATAGTCCTGATTTTAAACATATGCCATTGCATGAATAAAAAATTCAGTTTTCCCTTAGGTAGAACTCATGAGAATTCATGAGTATCAAAACCAAAGTGCTCAATTATATAGGTAGCTCCTTAGAAACAAAACTGTACTTTTTGCATATTTTTAGTACATATATGACCTAAGGTTTTTTTGTTTTGTTTTTTTTTTTTTAGACGGAGTTTCGCACTTGTTGCCCAGGCTGGAGTACAATGACGCAATCTCGGCTCACCACAACTTTCAAGTGATTCTCCTGCCTCAGCTTCCTGAGTAGCTGGGATTACAGGCATGCACCACCACACCTGGCTAATTTTTTTGTATTTTTAGTAGAGATGGGGTTTCTCCATGTTGGTCAGGCTGGTCTCAAACTCCTGACCTCAGGTGATCTGCTTGCCTCAGCCTCCCAAAGTGCTGGGATTACAGGCGTGAGCCACCGTGTCCGGCAACCTAAGTTATTTTTTAAATAAAATGGTAGCCAGTTCCTTAAGGTGGTTCTCAAAATGTGGACCAGAAACATAGCATCACCTGGGAACTTGTTAGAAATGCAAATTCAGAATTAAAAGTCTGGGGATGAGGCCCAGTAGTCTGTGTTTTAATAAACCTGCCAGTTGATTCTGATGCATCCTCAACTACTCTGTGAAGGTAGCATCTGAAGCCTTCAAACATCACAAGAAACCCAGTAATTCCTAGTCTAAGACTATGGATCGGCCGGGTGCAGTAGCTCACGCCTGTAATCCCAGCACTTTGGGAGGCCGAGGCAGGTGGATCACAAGGTCAGGAGATGGAGACCATCCTGGCTAACACGGTGAAACCCCGTCTGTACTAAAAATACAAAAAAAAAAAAAAATTAGCCGTGTTTGGTGGTGGGTGCCTGTAGTTCCAGCTACTCGGGAGGCTGAGGCAGGAGAATGGTGTGAACCCGGGAGGTAGAGCTTGCAGTGAGGCGAGATCGTGCCACTGCACTACAGCCTGGGCGATAGCGCGAGACTCCGTCTCAAAAAAAAAAAAAAAGACTATGGATCTCGTAGGCTCTCACTGTTTGACGAAAAGTAGATGTTATGATAGGACTTAGAAAAAAATGCACTGTCCTCTTGCAAATACAAAGTTTGTGGGAAAAGTACATCTTCCTGATTCTTCTCCTCATAGGCAAGTAGATTTTCGACAGTTTAGCCAGTTTCTCACGCTTAATGTATAAACAGTGCAAACTGGAAAACACGTAAGTTTCTCAGAAAGATGTCTTCGTTTACTATGTTGTTTTGAACAGCTCCGTCTGCTACTGAGGGTGCTCACCAGCTACAGGGTGAGGGACTCTGGCATGAGCTATTCTTTCAGCCCAGAATCCACAGCCTGTACTCTGGTGGAGAAAAGCGAAAGTGAAGAGCTTACCAGGTCATAAGGGTACTTTGACTTGAAGGGCTGGAGTCATGATTAGAGAACTCCTGAAAATGAATGGAGCCAACTCCCAAAATACAGAATACATGACAATATCTTCTCCTCTCTCCTTCCACACTCACTCTCAGCTGCTGACTTTGCTTTCTATTTCATGAAGAATGGAAGCAACCAGAAAAGAATTTCCAGTGTTGCCATTACCACAACTCCCAGCCTATTTGTATCTGTACCTATATTCTCTGCTTTCCTTCCTGTTAGTATAGAGGGTTCTCTGCCCCAGTCCAAGGCCAAGGCCTCTATTACTGCACTAGATCTTATCTGTGATCACCTACTTGGGGACATCTTTCCGGCAAATGCTCCCACTCTCCCCTGCACATCAGTTGTTACCTTCTAATGAATCATTCACATTAGCATACAAGCATGCTGTATTTTCGCCCTTTAAAAAAAAAAAAAAAACTTCTTGGCCTTACACCCTAATCCATTTTCTGCATCATTTCTCTACTCCTTTTTATAGCAAAGTTCCTCAGAAGAGTCATCTATAGCACTGTCTCCAATTCTCCTTTTCCCACTCCCTATTTCATCCACTCCTCAAGCCTTTTGTGCCCACCACTTCACCAAAACAACTTTACAAGTTTCACTGTGATCTCCATGTAACTAAATCCAATGGTCAGGTCACCGCCCTGGGAAGTACTGTCATAAACAAAGTTATGTGAGAATCTGGAGGCACAAAAGCCCTAATCTTACTTGGTTTATCAGTCTCATTTGATACAGTTGAGTACTCCTTCCTCCTTGAAACATTCTTACATTCTCTTTTTCTTAGAGCTATAAAGATGAACTCTTTCAGTTCAAGGACTATCGTATATCTCTTTTATATGCCCCACAGCAGCTGGCACACTAGTGAACACAAAGTATGTTCTAAAGAACATGTCACATTGAAATCCTGCTCTGGATATTATTGCTTCAGAGATATTAAGAAGTCATTTCTTAATCACCACCTTATCTTCAATCAGCAATTTGATTCTACCAATCAAAAGGAGTTAGATATATCTTACTTTAAAATATTCACCAAAAAAATGCAAGTCCAGAACCCCCCTTATTCATTCACACATTCTTTCACTGCAAATCCTTCCTCATATCTAACACAGTGTTACCCCATGTGCTTTAAGCCTACTTTGTCTTGATTTGTCCTTGAAAAGGAAGGAGGGAAAGAGTCACTCATCTATATTCTACATAACATTATGAGCTGGTTATCATGATGTCCCAATATCACTGGATTGTAGATGCCATTAAAGTTTTCCACTGTAGTTGCTATAGAAACAATGAAGAGTAGCAAGGACAGGTTCAGGCATAAAGCTTCTCATAAAAAAAAAGAAAAAAAAAAAAAAGTCTTTCAGAAAACGAAGGCCTAACCTCACCTTAGGAAAAGCCTCAAAAGTTGGCAAGGCCACTCGACAAGCAAAGGAATTCATTTGGTACACAGGGTTACCTTCTTTGATTTTTATGTTGCTTTGCTTCATTTGTAATGTATTGACAGCAAAGAACAAGAAACAATCGGCCAAGGTTGGAAACACAGAGGCTTTTATTACTGTGGGAGTCTTTGTCTTATGGAGTGGTAGAAAATAAATCTGGAATGATTACTGCTCTCTCTTAATGCTGGCATCCTAAAAATAAACATACTCTTTATGGTGGGATGAAAAATGGGAACTTTTAAAGTTTGAGTAATCAGGTCAGGCGCGGTGGCTCACGCTTGTAATCCCAGCACTTTGGGAGGCTGAGGCGGGCGGATCATGAGGTCAGGAGATCGAGACCACGGTGAAACCCTGTCTCTACTAAAAATACAAAAAAAAATTAGCCTGGGGTGGTGGCGGGCGCCTGTAGTCCCAGCTACTCGGAAAGGCTGAGGCAGGAGAATGATGTGAACCCGGGAGGCGGAGCTTGCAGTGAGCCAAGATTGTGCCACTGCACTCCAGCCTGGGCGACAGAGTGAGACTCCGTCTCAAAAAAAAAAAAAAAAAAAAAGTTTGAGTAATCGGGGAAGAGCTCAAAAGGATCCACACTCCCAAATAACCACTTATATTTCATTTGCCTCTGCAACTTTCCTCAAAAATAAGTTACCCTTTCAAAAACACAATCAATGATTGAAGAAGTTTATTATGGAAAACATTCAGGCTGGAAACTCAGTTTTCATACTCAACTATCATCCAAAAAAGAAATCAATCCATCAGCCGTGGAACCTACCTTATGTCCCAAATCTTTTTGCAGAAAGATCTGTCCAGCAGCCTAGGAATCAGGAAAAGTCATTCTCCCAAAATGTGAGGCAGGAAAACAAAAAACGGGAAAAAGAGAAGGCAGAAAATCTCTAAAGGCTAATTGTATTAATTTCAAACAGGAGAAAAAAATTTTTTTAACTCAAGTGATTTTGGAAGGCAGAAGGGGATTCAAATGTTACTGCACATTGCAGTTGGAAAATTCCCATTTAACAGCCCCTTTGTGAGAGATCATTCCCCTTTTCTAGGAACTTAGGAAATCATTCTCAACCTTGCAACTTAAAATATGGTACACGGATCAGTAGCATCAAGAATACTCAGGAGCTTTTCAGAAATGTGCAATTGTGAAATATGGCCAAGATGGCGGATTAGAAGCAGAAGCAGCCCGCAGCACTCATGCAAAGGAATGAAAGGTGTGACTGAATACAGCACCTTCAACTGAAATATCCAGGTTCTCGCTTTGGGACTAATTGGGCAAACAATTTGACCCACAGAAAACAAAGAAAAGCAGGGTGGGGTGACGACCCACCTGGGAGCAGCACAGAGCCAAAGGATCCCCCACCTCCAGCCAAGGGAAGCGGTGAGTGATTGTGCCACCCCACCGGGAAAACCACATTTCTCCCACAGGTCTTTGCAACCCATGGAACAGGAGTTCTCCTTGTGAGCCCATGCCAGCAGAGCCTGAGGTCCAACACACAGAGCTGTGCAGAGTCTCAGCAGAGCAGCCGCTCAGGCACACACAGAGACCTAGCAGGGATTTTTTGTTTGTTTGTTTTTTGTTTTTGTTTTTGTTTTGAGACAGAGTCTCGTTCTGTCGCCCAGGCTGGAGTGTAGTGGCACGATCTCGGCTCACTGCAAGCTCCGCCTCCTGGGTTCACGCCATTCTCCTGCCTCAGCGTCCGGAATAGCTGAGACTACAGGCGCCCGCCCGCCACCATGCCTGGCTCATTTTTTGTATTTTTAGTAGAGACGGGGTTTCACCGTGTTAGCCAGGATGGTCTGGATCTCCTGACCTCATGATCCGCCCGTGTCAGCCTCCCAAAGTGCTGGGATTACAGGCGTGAGCCACCGCGCCCGGCAGAGACCTAGCGGTTTTACATACTCCAACCCTGGGATCCCTGGCAAGGCGGGAGGTCCATCTGCACATACCCCTAGGAAGAGGGCTGAAACCAGGGAGCCAAGCAGCATCTTTCTGCAGGCCCCACTTCCCCGGCACCTCACAAGATAAGACCCACTGACTTGGAATTCCAGCCAGCCAACAATAAAAGCTGGAGTCCGCCTGAGATAGAATTGAGCTCCCAGCGGGAAGATGACTGTTATCGCTGTGGTTCAGTTGACTCAGCCATTCTAGCTTGCGGCTTTGGAGAGTCCAAACAGTCCAGACAAGGAAAGGTCCCTCCCAACGCAGCACAGCTGCTTTGTCAGATGGTGGCCAGACTGCTTGTTTTGTCTTTGTTTTGTTTTGTTGAGATAGAGTCTCACTTTGTCACCCAGGCTGGAGTGCAATGGCGCAATCTTGGCTCACTGCAACCTCCGCCTCCCAAGCTCAAGTAATCCTCCCACCTCAGCCTCCCGCACCCTGTTTCCCAGGATGAGGGGCTCTCCACACCAGATCCCAGAAATAAGAAATCAAAGGGTGCATGGGAGAAGGCATGGGGTCAAACAATAGGACCAAGTGAGTAGAGTAGCTGGGACTACAGGCACACATTACCACACCCAGCTCGTGTGTGTGTGTGTTTGTGTGTGTGTGTTTTGGTAGAGACGGGGTTTCACCCTGTTGCCCAGGCTGGTCTGAAACTCCTGAACTCAAGCAATCCACTTGCCTCGGCTTTCCAAAGTGCTGGAATTACAGGCGTAAGCCACCACATCTGGCCAGACTGCTTCTTTAAGCAGGACCCGGATCCATTCCTCCTCACTGGGTGGGATCTCCCTGTGGGAGCTTCAACCACTCCAGCTAGGGTTATATGGATAGAGCTCTGATCTTTCCCTGGGATGGAGCTCCCAGAGGGAGGGGCAGCTGCCATCTCTGTGGTTTGGTTGACTCAGCTGTTCCAGCCTGCTGGCTTTGGAGAGTCCAAATGGTCCCGACAAGGAAGGGTCCCCCACAACGCAGCACAGCAGCTTTGCCAGATCATGGCCAGGCTGCTTCTTTAAGTGGGACCTGGATCCATTCCTCCTCACTGGGCAGGACCTCCCTTCAGGGGTTTCAGCCACTCTAGCCAGGGTTATACAGACAGAGCTCTGATTTCTCCCTGGGATGGAGCTCCCAGGAGGAGGGGCAGCCACCATCTCTACAGTTTGGTTGACTCAGCCATTCCAGCCTGCTGGCTTTGGAGAGTCCAAACAGTCTGGACAAGGAACAGTCCCCCCACAATGCAGCACACCTGCTCTACCAAAAAGCAGCCAGACTGCTTCTTTAAGCAGGTCCCTGATCCCATTCCTCCTGACTGACACCTCCCAACAGGAGTCTGTGGCCTAGGTGTGTCTGGGCCAGCAACAGGTCAGTATCCTCCTGGGATGGAGCCTCCAAAGGAAGGAGTAGGCTGCCACCTTTGCTGTTTTGCATACCTGGTGGTATGTTTTGCATACTTGGTGGTATGTTTTGCAGCATACCACCAGGTATGAGAAAAACCAAGGTGACTAGAGTCTGGAGTGGACCCACAGCAAACTGCAGCAGCCCTATGGAAGAGTTGTCTGACTGTTAAAAGAAAAACAAACAGAAAACAACGACAACATCAACAAAAAAGACCCTACAAAAACCTATTTCAAAGTCACCAACCTCAAAGATCAAAGGTAGATAAGCCCACAAAGATGAGACAGATTCAACACAAAAATGCTGAAAACTCAAAAAGACAGAGTGCTTCTCTGCCTCCAAATGACTGCACACCTCTCCAGCAAGGGCACAGAACTGGGCTGAGGCTCAGATGGCTGAATTGACAGAACTAGGCTTCTGAAAGTGGGTAATAAACTTCACTGAGCTAAAGGACCATGTTGTAACCCAATGCAAGGAAGCTATGAATCATGATAAAACAATGCAGGAGCTGACAGCCAGAGTAGCCAGTTTAGAGAGGAACATAACAGACCTGATGGAGCTGAAAAACACACTATGAGAACTTTACAATGCAATCACGAGTATCAATAGCAGAATAGACCAGTGGAGAAAAGAATCACAGAGTTTGAAGACTATTTTTCAGAAATAAGACAGGCATACAAGAATGGAGAAAAAAAGAATGAAAAGGATCATGGGATTATGTAAAGCAAAACCTATGACTGATTGGGGTACCTGAAAGAGACAGGGAGAATGGAACAGAGTTGGAAAACATACTTCAGGATGTCATTCAGGAGAATTTCCCCAACCTAGCAAGACAGGCCAACGTTCAAATTGAAAATATGCAGAGAACCCCAGTAAGATACTCCACAAGAAGATCAACCCCAAGACACACAATCATCAGATTCTCCAAGGTTGAAATGAAAGAAAAAATGTTAAGGGCCAGAGAGAAGGGCCAGGTCACCTACAAAAGGAAGCCCATGAGACTCACAGCAGGCCTCTCAGTGGAAATCCTACAAGCCAGAAGAGATTGGGGCCAATAATCAACATTCTTTTTTTTTTTTCTTTTTTTTTGAGACAGAGTCTCACTCCATCACCCAGGCTGGGGTGCAGTGGCACGATCTCAGCTCACTGCAACCTCTGCCTCCTGGGTTCAAGCAATTCTCTCATCTCAGCCTCCCAAGTAGCTGGGACTACAGGCACCTGCCATCACACCCAGCTAATTTTTGTATTTTTAGTAGAGATGGGGTTTCACCTCGTTGGTCAGGCTGGTCTTGAACTCCTGACCTCAAGTGATCCACCCACCTCGGCCTCCCAAAGTGCTGGGATTACAGGCGTGAGTCCCTGTGTCTGGCCTCAACATTCTTTAAGAAAAGAATGTCCAGACCAGAATTTCAGATCCAGCCCAACTAAGCTTTATAAGTAAAGGAGAAATAAGATCCTTTGCAGACAAGCAAATGCTGAGGGAATTTGTCACCATCGGGCCTGCCTTGCAAGAGCTCCTGAAGCTTCCATATTAAGCACTAAATATGGAAAGGAAAACCCGTTACCAGACACTACAAAAACACACTGAAGTACACAGACCAGTGACATTATGAAGCAACCACATAAAAATGTCTGCAATGATGACAGGATCAAATTCACACATAACCATACTAACCTTAAATGTAAATAGGCTAAATGCCCCAATTAAAAGACACAAAATGACAAGCTGGATAAAGTGCCAAGACCCATCAGTATGCTGTCTTCAAGAGACTCATCTCATGTGTGAAGACACACATAGGCTCAAAATAAAGGGATGGACAAAAATTTACCAAACAAATGGGAAACAGAAAAAAGTAGAGGTTGCCATCCTAGTTTCTGACAAAACAGACTTTAAACCAACAAGATCAAAAAAGAGAAAGAAGGGCATTACATAATGGTAAAGCGTTCAATTCAACAAGAAGAGCTAACTATCCTAAATATATATGCACCCAATACAGGAGCACCCAGATTCATAAAACAAGTTCTTAGAGACCCACAAAGAGACTTAGACTCCCAAACAATAATAATGGGAGACTTTAACACCCCACCAACTGTATTAGACAGATCACTGAGAGAGAAAATTAACAATGATATTCAGGACCTGAACTCAGTTCTGAATCAAGTGGACCTGATAGATATTTACAGAACTCTCCACCCCAAAACAACAGAATAAACATTCTTCTCATCACCCACAGAACTTACTCTAAAACTGATTACATAATCAGAAGTAAAACACTCCTCAGCAAATACAAAACACCTGAAATAATAATAGTCTCTCAGACCACAGCGCAATCAAATTAGAACTCAAGATTAAGAAATTCACTCACAACCACACAACTACATGGAAACTGAACAACCTACTCCTGAATGACTCCTGGGCAAATAATGAAATTAAGACAGAAATCAAGAAGTTCTTTGAAACTGAAACAAAGAGACAAAGTACCAGAATTTCTGGGATGCAGCTAAAGCAGTGTTAAGAGGGAAATTTATAGCACTAAAATGCTCATATCAAAAAGCTAGAAAGATCTCAAGTTAAAAACCTAACATCACAACAAAAAGAACTAGAGAATCAAGAGCAAACAAACTCCAAAGCTAGAGGATGACAAGAAATAACTAAGATCAGAGTTGAACTGAAGGAGATAGAGACAAGAGAAACACTTTCAAAAATCAACAAATCTTGGAGCTGGTTTTTTGAAAATGGGTAAAATAGATAAACCACTAACTAGACTAATAAAGAAGAAGAGAGAAGAATCAAATAAACACAATCAGAAATGATAAGGGAGAAATCACCATTGACCCCACAGAAATCCAAACAGTCATCAGAAGATGCTATAAACACTTCTATGTAGGTAAACTAGAAAATCTAGAAGAAATGGATAGATCCTGAACACATACACCCTCCCAAGACTGAACCAAGAAGAAACTGAATCCCTTAATAGACCAATAATGAGTTCTGAAATTGATGCACTAATAAATAGCCTACCAACCAAAAAAAGAAAAAAAAAAAAAAAAACCCCAGGACCAGACAGATTTACAGCAGAATTCTACCAGAGGTACAAAGAGCTGGTACCGCTCCTACTGAAACTATCTGAAAAAATTGAAAAGGAGGGACTCCTCCCTGACTCATTCTATGAAGCCAGCATCATCCTGATACCAAAGCCTGGCAGAGATACAACAAAAAAAGAAAACTTCAGGGCGACATCTTTGATGAACATTGATGCAAAAATCTTCAATAAAATACTGGCAAATGAAATCTCGCAGCACATCAAAAAGTTTATCCACTACAATCAAGTTGGCTTCATCCCTGGGATGCAAGGTTGGTTCAACATATGGAAATCAATAAATACACTTCATCACATAAACAGAACTAAAGACAAAAACCACATGATTATCTCCACAGATGCAGAAAAGGCTTTGATAAAATATAAATCCCTTCATGTTAAAAACTCTGAATAAACTAGCTTTTGAAAAAACATACCACAAAATAATAAAAGCCATCTGTGACAGACTCACAGCCAATATCATACCAAATGGACAAAAGCTGGAAGCATTCCCCATGAAAACCAGCACAAGACAAGGATACCCTCTCTCACCACTCCTGTTCAACATAGTATTCAAAGTTCTGGCCAGGACAATCAGGCAAGAGAAAGAAATGAAAGGTAGTCAAATAGGAAGAGAGGACATCAAATTATCTGTATTTGCAGATAATATAATTCTATGTCCAGAAAGCCGCATCATTTCAGCTTAAAAGCTTCTTAAGCTGATAAGCAACTTCAGCAGTCTCAGGATGCAAAATCAATGTGCAAAAATTGCTAGCATTCCTGTACATCAACAACAGGAAAGCACAGAGCCAAATCATGAATGAATTCCCATTCACAATTGCTACAAAGAGAATAAAATACCTAGGAATATAGCTAACAAGGGAAGTGAAGGGCTTCTTCAAGGAGAACTGCAAACCAATGCTCAAGGAAATCAGAGAGGACACAAACAAATGGAAAAACATCCATGCTCATGGATAGGAAGAATCAATATCATCAAAACAGTCATACTGCCCAAAGTAGTTTATAGATTCAATGCTAATCTCACTAAACTACCATTGACATTCTTCACAAAATTAGAAAAAAAACTACTTAAAAATTCATATGGAACCAGACCAGGTACAGTGGCTCAAACCTGTAATCCCAACACTTTGGGAGGCCAAGGCGGGCAGATCACTTGAGATCAAGAGTTCAGGTCCAGCCTGGCCAACATGGCGAAACCCCGTCTGTACTAAAAATTCAAAAATTAGCCAGGCACAGTGGCCGGCGCCTACAATCCCAGCTACTCAGGAGGCTGAGGCAGGAGAATTGCTTGAACCCAGGAGGCGGAGGTTGCAGTGAGCCAAGATCATGTCACTGCACTCCAGCCTGGGTGACAGAGTGAGACTCCATCTCAAAAAAAAAAAAAAAAAAAAAAGTCATATGGAACTGAAAAGAGCCCATATAGCCAAGATAATCTGAAGGAAAAAAAACAAAGCTGGAGGTGTCACACTACCCACTTCAGCATGGTACTGGTACAAAAATAGACACATAGGCCAATGGAACAGAATAGAGAATTAAGAAATAAAACCACACATCTGCAAACATCTGATCTTTGACAAACCTAACAAAAACAAGCAGTGGGGAAAGGATTCCCTATTTAATAAATGGTGCTAAGAGAACTGGCTAGCCATATGCAGAAAATTGAAACTGGACCCCTTCCTTATACCTTATACAAAAATTAACTCAAGATGAATTAAAGATTTAAATGTAAAACCCGAAACTATAAAAACTCTAGAAGAAAATCTAAGCAATACCATTCAGGACATAGGCAAAGGCAAAGATTTCATGATGAAAACATGAAAAGCAATTGCAACAAAAGCAAAAATTGACAAATAGGATCTAATTAAACTAAAGAGCTTCTGCACAGCCAAAGAAACTATCATCAGAGTGAACAGGCAACCTACAGAATGGGAGAAAATTTTTGCAATCTGTCCATCTGACAAAGGGCTAATATCCAGAATCTACAAGGAACATAAACAAATTTACAAGAAAAAAACAACCCCATCAAAAAGTGGGCAAAGAACCTGCATGAACAAACACTTCTCAAAAGAAGACATACATGCGGCCAAAAAACGTATGAAAAAAAACTCAACATCACTGATCATATAGAGAAATGCAAATCAAAAACAAATGAGATCCCATCTCACACCAGTGAGAATGGCTATTATTAAAACTCCAGAAAACAACAGATGCTGGCAAGGCTGTGGAGAAAAAGGAACACTTTTACATGCTGGTGGGAGTGTAAATTAGTTCAACCACTGTGGAATACTGTGTGGCAATTCCTCAAAGACCTAGAGGCAGACATACCATTTGACCTAGTAATTTCATTACTGGGTATATACCCAAGGGAATATAAATCATTCTATTATAAAGATACATGCACGTGTATGTTCGTTACAGCATTATCCACAATAGCAAAGACATGGAATTGACCTAAATACCCATCAACAATAGACTGGATAAAAAATGTGGTACATACACACCATGGAATACTATGCAGCCATAAAAAGGAACGACATTATGTCCTTTGCAGGGACATAGATGGAGTTGTAAGCTGCTACCCTGAGCAAACTAACACAGGAACAGAAAACTAAACACCGCATGTTCTCACTTATAAGTAAGAGCTGAATGATGAGAGAACACAAGGGCACATCCAGGGAAACAACACACACTGGAGCCTGTGGGTGGGGGGGTGGGGGTGGGAGGAGGGAGAACATCAAGAAGAATAGGTAATAGATGTTGGGCTTAATACCTAGGTAATGGGATGATCTGTGCAGCAAACCACCCTGGCACACATTTACCTGTGTAACAAACCTGCACCTCCTTCATATGTATCCCTGAACTTAAGATAAATGTTGGGAAAGAAAGGAACAAACGGTTGCTTGAAAACAATTTTAAAACACTTTAAAAGTAAACAAGCTGGGCTCGGTGGCTCACACCTGTAATCCCAGCACTTTGGGAGGCCGAGGCAGGCGGATCACCTGAAGTCAGGAGTTCGAGACCAGCCTGACCAACATGGAGAAACCCCGTCTCTACTAAAAATACAAAATTAGCCAGGCATGGTGCCACATTCCTGTAATGCCAGCTACTCAGGAGGCTGAGGCAGGAGAATCACTTGAACCCGGGAGGCGGTGATTGCGGTGAGCCGAGATCACACCATTGCACTCCAGCCTGGGCAAAAAGAGTGAAACTCCGTCTCAAAAAAAAAAAAAGTAAATAAACGAGGCCAGGCCCGGTAGCTCACACCTGTAATCCCAGCATTTGGGAGGCCAAGGTGGGTGGATCGCTTGAGGCCAGGAGTTTGAGACCAGCCTGGCCAACATGATTAAACCCCATCTCTACTAAAAACACAAAAAATTATAATTATCTGGGTGTGGTGGTGTGCACCTGTAGTCCCAGCTACTCAGGAGGCTGAGGCAGGAGAATCTCCTGGACCCGGGAGGAAGAGGTTACGGTGAGCCAAGATCATGCCACTGCACTCTAGCCTGGGCAACAGAATGAAACACTGTCTCAAAAAAATAAATATAGGCCAGGCGCAGTGGCTCATTCCTGTAATCCCAGCACTTTGGGAGGCCGAGGTGGGTGGATCACGAGGTCAGGAGATCAAGACCATCCTGGCTAACCTGGTGAAACCCCGTCTCTACTAAAAATACAAAAAATTAGCCAGGCATGGTGGCAGGCACCTGTAGTCCCAGCTACTCAGGAGGCTGAGGCAGGAGAATGGCGTGAACCCCGGAGGCAGAGCTTGCAGTGAGCCGAGATCATACCACTGCACTCCAGCTTGGGCGACAGAGCGAGGCTCTGTCACAAAAAATAAATAAATAAATAAAAATAAATAAACAAATAAAATGTGGAAATGCAAGCCCCACCCTTCTACAATTTAACAAGATTATGCATATTAAATTTTGAGACACACTGATTATAAAATCCTGGTGACCTCAGGTGATCTGCCCACCTCAGCCTCCCAAAGTGCTGGGATTACATGTGTGAGCCACCACACCCAGTCTAAGCAGGTATTGTTATACGTGTTTAACAGATGAGAAAGCCAAGAACTCAAAATATGTTAAGGGCTGTTTTCACTACACTAACTTCCAAAGCAACTAAGTAACTGCCATTTCCCTAGTTAAGAATAGAAGAAAGTTGAGGGCTAAAATTAATACAGTTTCCAGTGTTTTCTACTGTGAGCCTATAAGAAGAGCCTGAAAGCATTTTAAAGGATAAACCATTACTTCCAGTCTCTTAATTCCGTATATGGAGAAACCGGGGCCCAGAGAGAATACATGGCTTGTCTCAAATCACAGGATTTTAGCCGAAATTAGAACTCCTACTCCATACTCCTAATTGGTTGTTTTTTACTCAAATGCATTTCCCAAATGTGATTCATGGATTCCACAGGATATTAACAGACATTCCTCTGAGAAAGGTTAGATAAGCTAAGCCACCTCTCTGTTAGGCCAAATTAAGTAATGTTCTCTACTGCAGAACCTCCCAGCTTTCACTAGGCTAATGTGTCTTCTGAATCTTTGAGAGCTCTACATACTACATGGTGTTTTCTCAATTTATCAGATCATGAAACCTTTTCAATCAAGCATTTGAGGTAGTCCTAGTCTATGAGCAGACTCTGAGGAAGACTGTGTTAGCCTCGGCTCTCCTCAAGGTTGTTCTGCTTGAATGATTGGGAGCAGTTTGTTATGTTCCTAGAGGTAGAGCACCAACCAAAAAAAACTAAAGAGGAAGGGCCAGGTGTGATGTAATCCCAGCATTTTGGAAGGTCGAGGCAGGCAGATCACTTGAGGCCAGGAGTTCGAGGCCAGGAGTTTGAGGCCAGCCTGAGCAACATAGTGAGACCCTATCTCAAAGCAAAATGAAACCAGAAAAAAATTAGCTGGGGATTGTGGCACATGCCTGTAGTCCCAGCCACTCAGGAGGCTAAGGTGGGAGGATCCCTTGAGCCCAAGAGGTTGAGGTTGCAGTGAACTATGATCACACCCCTGCAATCCAGTGTCAGCACCCTGAAGCATCTAAAAGAGCCAGTTTGTGGTTATGAAAATATTGCCTTATTATTTTACCCTGTCCCTTAATAACCATGCCTCAAGCTCATTCCTACCAGGAGAAGAGTTTTTTTTGTTTTTTTTTTTTTTAGGTGGAGTCTTGCTGTGTCGCCAGGCTGGAGTGCAGTCGCATGATCTTGGCTCACTGCAACCTCCACTTCCCGGGTTCAAGCGATTCTCCTGCCTCAGCATCCCCAGTAGCTGAGACTATAGGCACATGCCACCACGCCCAGCTAATTTTTGTTGTTGTTGTTGTTGTTGTATTTTTAGTAGAGACGGGGTTTCACCATGTTGGCCAGGATGATCTTGATCTCTTGACCTCATGATCCACCCACCTTGGCTTCCCAAAGTGCTGGGATTACAGGCGTGAGCCACTGTGCCTGGCCAGAATAGTCATTCTGATGCTCTTGTTGCTGGATTGCTACTTTGTAGTGAACATTCCCTTGTGTCAGGCACTGGCTGAATACAACATGGGTTATCTCATTTAATACTTGAAACAATCCTACGAGGTAAGGACTCTCTTTATCCCCACCTCAAAGTTTAAAATCTGAGACTCAGGTTAAGTAATGTGTCCAAAGTCATACAGTAAGTTGGAGCCATATGTTGTGGCCCACACCTGTAGTCCCAGCTACATGGGAGGCTGAGGCAGGAGGATCGCTTGAGGCCATGGGTTCCAGCTTCAGTGAGCTATGATGGTGACACTGTTCTCCAGCCTGAGTGATAGAGCAAGACCTTGTTTCCAATCAATTAATTAATGTCATACAGCAAGTAATGGAACTAGGTTTTTAATCTGAAGCTGACCAATGCCAAATTGTGATATGATTGTGAGGTGACGTTACCACTGTAAATTATTTTCTTTTCCCTTTTAGCAAAGAGCTTATTCCATTTATCAGAGAGAGAGAGATTTATTTTTATTTTAAAGGACTGGGTCACATGATTGTAGGGGCTAGCAAGTCTGAAATCTGTAGGCAAGCTGGAAAATCCAGCAGGAATCAATGTTGCTGTCTTGAGTTCTAAGGCAGTTTGGTGACAGAATTCCTTGCTCTTTTCATTTGGCACCTCAGTCTTCCCTTAAGGCCTTCAAATGATTGAAAGAGGCCTACCCACATTATGGTGGGTAATCTTTACTTAAACTCTGCTGATTTCAGTATTAACCATATCTGAAAATACCTTCACAGCAATATCTAGACTGGTGTTTGACAAAACAACTGGGTACCGTAGCCTAGCCAAGTGGACACATAAAATTAACCATCACACTATTGATAAATAAAAAATTATAGGAGGTCATTGTTTTGGACTAAGCTCTTGATCTAGACTCCAACAAACCAGAATAAAAATCAAAATGGAGCCACCCATACTAAAGTTCCAAGTCACCAAACCTAAACTAAGTTGTTATTTGACCTGAGAAATCAGGAGAGAGAGAGCCAATTTCCCAAACAGGCCACTATAAATCTTCAATCAGCATGATAAGGAAGTTCTCTCTGCTTTAATTCTAACACACACACAGACACACACACACACACACACACACACACACACACACACACACACACAGCCTGAAGTAACCTTATGTTAACTAACCAGTTATTTTCTGTTGTTCTGTCTAGAAGTAACTAATACACCCTTGTTCTTTGCTTCTGCTTTCTTCAGGCCTTCTCTGCCTATAAAGCCAAATTCTTCTGGTCAGCTCATCAGAACATTTATTTCCCAAAATGAAGAATTGCCTGATTCTAGAATCACAAATAAAGCCAACTGAGATCTTTACATTTGTTTTAATTTTGTTTTTTGACACAATATAATATACAAAGTCATAAAATGTAGGTATGTTAGTTCCCATAGTCCAATTTCCTTCTTTTCTTAAATTTTCTTTTGAAACAGAGTCTCACTCTGTCGCCCAGGCTGGAGTGCAGTGGTGAGATCTTGGCTCACTGAAACCTCCACCTCCCGAGTTCAAGCAATTCTCCTGCCTCGACTTCCCAAGTAGCTAAGATTACAGGCACGCACCACCATGCCCAGCTAACTTTTGCATTTTTAGTAGAGACAGGGTTTCATCATGTTGGCCAGGCTGGTCTCGAATTCCTGACCTCAGGCGATCCACTCGCCTGGGCCTCCCAAAGTGCTGGGATTACAGGCGTGAGCCACCACGCCCGGCCTCCTTATTTTTTCTAATGAGGAAACAGATGAAAAAGAAGTACCCAGGTTATACGTGTGTCCAAAGGAGTATGTGCACATCCGAATTCCCAGAACCTTCCGTAAATTGCTTACGACCTGATAATAAAATTAAGTGGAAAAATTAAATCCTTCCAAAACACCATGTATTCCTATTTTGAAGAATTGATTAGAAAAAATTCAGCAAGCGGTCAGATCATTTTACTACTTCACTCCGGACTAATGCTCCCCAACACCTGGATGTTGGGACTACCTTCAGAGTAGACGGGGAGTCTGGAAATAGCTGACACAGCTCTCCCAGAAAGCTGACTTTTCTCTCAGGTTCTCTCCTGCCCCTCCCTCTCCTGCCAGCCTCTCCAGTTTCACCTTTCACTACTCAGCTTTCTTTGGCTCCAGCTACCTTGTTTCTTTCCATTCCTCCTGTTTTGCCTCTGGGCTTACAAACAAGCTCTTCCCTTCCCTGTCTGAAACATTCTGGCACTACCATCCCCAGCCTCCACCCACCTTTTGCCTAGCTATTGGTGATTCATTCTTCAAGTCTCGACTCTTAGGTCTCTTCCTCAGGAAGTGCTTCCCATGTCCGCTCAACAAGGCTGGAGGTCCTTCACAGGTGCCCCTATGGCATGCTGCACCCCTGCTATTTCTATCTGCTAATTTATTTACATTCCCAACTAGTGTCTAAAGAGCAGAGACATTGGCCTATTCCATGGTATCGCCAGCATTAGAGTCTGTCCCATAATAAACATTCAAATATTTAAGAGGGGCGGGAGAGGAAGGAAGAAAAGAAAGAATAAAGGAGAAATGGATTTCCACAGGCCCTTTTTTGCACTATGTGGCTTAAATCTGATCATTGGAAGATAATCTGTGATGGCATTTGCCTAGAGATTTGTAGAGTGTAGAGTAACTGGTCTTTTCAGATGCTGGGGAATCTCTACCTAATGACCTGGCAACCTTAGAATTTGCTTCAACAACTTGAAGAATGTTGATAACACCGAGGTGTTATAGCTATAAGGTAACAGTTGGTAGCAGCAGGAATGGAGAGGGACCAAAAAGTGGAGTCTTCGTGGGTCAGTTAGACTGCATGTGTTTGGGAGGTGAAGAAGCATGCAAGATTGGGAAGATGGGAGAATCTGGTTTCCGGTGCAAGACAATATCATCAACTCAATTCCATATTGAATTTGAGGTGTTATGAAAACACCCAAAATTACAGCTGAAAATATAAAGCAAAGCCAAGAAAACTGTACCCTTCACAAATTTGCCACCTTTCTGTCAGTTACTGTTATCAAAAAAGTGTCAAGACTGGCCATAGGCAGAGCAGAAATACCCCATTAAATAAAATTGCCCACATGGGGTATTTTAGGGGTCATCAAAAAGATTTTCACTGGGTGCAGTCGCTCACACCTGTAATCCCAGAACTTTGGGAGGCTGAGGCGGGCGGATCACCTGAGGTCAGGAGTTTGAGACCAGTCTGGCCAACATGGCAAAACCTCATCTCTACTAAAAAGTACAAAAATTAGCCGGGCATGGTGGCTGTAATCCTAGCTACTCAAAAGGCTGAGGCAGAAGAATTGCTTGAACCGGAGGGGCGGAGGTTGCAGTGAGCCAAGATGGTGCCACTACACTTCAGCCTGGGCGACAAGGGCAAGACTCTGTTAGCCGGGCGTGGTGGCGGGCGCCTGTAGTCCCAGCTACTGGGGAGGCTGAGGCAGGAGAATGGCGTGAACCTGGGAGGCAGAGCTTGCAGTGAGCCGAGATAGCGCCACGGCACTCCAGCCTGGGCAACAGAGCGAGACTCAATCTCAAAAAAAAAAAAAAAAAAAAAAAAAGATTTTTTTTTCCCTTTACTGCCCATTATCATGTCAAGGTGGTGTTTGTTACATATCATCAAGTATATGTTGTATGCCCATATATCTCTAGAAGGAAAAACAAATGGTAGCAGTGGTTACCTCTGAAAATGGGGAGCTTGCAAGCTTGGAGGTCAGAGGTGGGAGGGAGACCTAATTTCTACCATTTACCCTTTGGTACACACTGAAATCTTTATCATGTACATAGATTTTTTAATCTACAAAAGGAAAATTTCGTTTTAGTTTTAAAAGTTAAAATTTGTCAACAGAGGGTTAATTAAATATAGTACATCCATTAAGTGGAATAATGTACAGTCATTACAATGAAAGTGATAGCTCTAGATGTACTGATACAAAGGCTGTCCGTGATAATTCATTTGTTAAGTAAAAAACAAAATTCAAATTGTAAATGGTAAAAGGCACCCATTTAAAATATTTATTAGTATATGCATGGGAAATTGTATTTAAATATTTATTTATTAGTATATGCATATGGGAAAATGCCAAAATATACACTAAACGGTTAGCATTGATTACCTCTGCAAGGTGGAATTAGAGGAGATTTTTGCTTTCTAAGATTTACATTTTGACATTGTTTGAACTTTTATAAGGAATATATTACTCTATAACCAGAAAAAAGATAACCTAAAATAATTCTATGATATTGCAAATAGTTCAGGAACAGAAATAAGGTCCTTATCTTCAGCAGCTGGGGCAAATGTAAAACCCCCCTAGATGAAAACCAGATATGCACTTGGAGTTTGTGCATTAGGGCAAGGAGAGGTGGTATAATATGGTCTTGGCTCACAACAGCACCTCAGTAATGTTTAATAATCAAGACTGGGACTATAGAATAGATACCACTTTTTCCCCAGTGCATGACGATTTAGGTATTTATCACCAGGATCTTAAAAAAATAGGGTTTCTGCCCTTACGATCATTGCAATCTAAAGTGATTTAACATCCCTGCTTTCCCCTCTTTACTGCTTCTCAACAATCCATTTTTTTTCCTTTCCCTTCACCCTCCTCGTCTTCCCAGCCCTTTTTAAAATTGCCACAAGAGGGCAGCAGCCTCATGAATAAGAAGGGCACTCAGCCATAGGTTAACAAAAAGCAAAAGGATGCCATTAAAAATAGGTGATCAAACTTTAGAGATTTCAGCATCTTGCTCTGAATATGTGTGCAGCCACGTTTAATATTCCGTTAGAAACTATAAACAATGGGCCAGGAGCGGTGGCTCACGCCTGTAATCCCAGCACTCTGAGAGGCCAAGGCCGGTGGATCACGAGGTCAGGAGATCGCGACCATCCTGGCTAACACGGTGAAACCCCGTCTCTACTAAAAATACCAAAAAATAGCTGGGCGTGGTGGTGGGCGCCTGCACTCCCAGCTACTCAGGAGGCTGAGGCAGGAGAATGGCGTGAACCCGGGAGGCGGAGCTTGTAGAGAGCTGAGATCGCACCACTGCACTCCAGCCTGGGTGACAGAGCGAGACTCCGTCTCAGGAAAAAAAAAAAAAAAAAAGAAACTATAAACAATGGATGGACAAGAAAGTCATACTGGTGTGCGGAGCTAATGTGTTTCCCTCTCTTCCAGATGCTGGCCAAGAAGAGCTGAAATAGAAAACAGTCTAGAACCTAACACTATTCTACTATAACATTTTTGCACCAGGATGGAAGGGGACTCTTACCACAATGCAACCACCTTCAATGGCACCCCAGTAAATCACCAGCCTTTGGAACGCCACAGGTTGTGGGAAGTCATCACCATTGCAGCTGTGACTGCTGTGGTAAGCCTGATCACCATTGTGGGCAATGTCTTGGTCATGATCTCCTTCAAAGTCAACAGCCAGCTCAAGACAGTTAACAACTATTACCTGCTCAGCTTAGCCTGTGCAGATCTCATCATTGGGATCTTCTCCATGAACCTCTACACCACCTACATCCTCATGGGACGCTGGGCTCTCGGGAGTCTGGCTTGTGACCTTTGGCTTGCACTGGACTACGTGGCCAGCAACGCTTCTGTCATGAACCTTCTGGTGATCAGTTTTGACCGTTACTTTTCCATCACAAGACCCTTGACATATCGGGCCAAGCGTACTCCGAAAAGGGCTGGCATCATGATTGGCTTGGCCTGGCTGATCTCCTTCATCCTCTGGGCCCCAGCAATCCTCTGCTGGCAGTACTTGGTTGGGAAGCGGACAGTTCCACTGGATGAGTGCCAGATCCAGTTTCTCTCTGAGCCCACCATCACTTTTGGCACTGCCATTGCTGCCTTCTACATCCCTGTTTCTGTCATGACCATCCTCTACTGTCGAATCTACCGGGAAACAGAGAAGCGAACCAAGGACCTGGCTGACCTCCAGGGTTCTGACTCTGTGACCGAAGCTGAGAAGAGAAAGCCAGCTCATAGGGCTCTGTTCAGATCCTGCTTGCGCTGTCCTCGACCCACCCTGGCCCAGCGGGAAAGGAACCAGGCCTCCTGGTCTTCCTCCCGCAGGAGCACCTCCACCACTGGGAAGCCATCCCAAGCCACTGGCCCAAGCGCTAATTGGGCCAAAGCTGAGCAGCTCACCACCTGTAGCAGCTACCCTTCCTCAGAGGATGAGGACAAGCCTGCCACTGACCCTGTCCTCCAAGTGGTCTATAAGAGTCAGGGTAAGGAAAGCCCAGGGGAAGAATTCAGTGCTGAAGAGACTGAGGAAACTTTTGTGAAAGCTGAAACTGAAAAACGTGACTATGACACCCCAAACTACCTTCTGTCTCCAGCAGCTGCTCATAGACCCAAGAGTCAGAAATGTGTGGCCTATAAGTTCCGATTGGTGGTAAAAGCTGACGGGACCCAGGAGACCAACAACGGCTGTCACAAGGTGAAAATCATGCCCTGCTCCTTCCCAGTGGCCAAGGAACCTTCAACGAAAGGCCTCAATCCCAACCCCAGCCATCAAATGACCAAACGAAAGAGAATGGTCCTAGTCAAAGAAAGGAAAGCAGCCCAGACACTGAGTGCCATTCTCCTGGCCTTCATCATCACATGGACCCCGTATAACATCATGGTCCTGGTTTCTACCTTCTGTGACAAGTGTGTCCCAGTCACCCTGTGGCACTTGGGCTATTGGTTGTGCTATGTCAATAGCACTGTCAACCCCATCTGCTATGCCCTCTGCAACAGAACCTTCAGGAAGACCTTTAAGATGCTGCTTCTCTGCCGATGGAAAAAGAAAAAAGTGGAAGAGAAGTTGTACTGGCAGGGGAACAGCAAGCTACCCTGAAAAGTTAACAACTCCTCTCGAAAGAACAACGACCACAGTCAACATCCTTTGAGGATGAGCAAGCTGATTCTGGTTTGTATATTTTCAAAAAGAAGACATCTCATTTTGAGTCCCTGAAGACTTTTGTAAAGGCTCAAGGTTGGTTGCCAAATGGAAGGGGTCACAGCTGCAGCAATTGCTGACATATTAAATGACTCTTGCCTATGACCAAGGCCATTTGATGCCAGTGGAGTTTGCCAATGAAGTAAAGAGATAGGCTCATGCCCTTCACAGGAGGAAGCACACTGGGTAACAATGAACAGTGACTCAGGGAACTTATGTCCCTTCTGTGGGAAGCAGCAGAGACCAGGTGGAAACCTTTTCCTGTGGAAACCTGTCATAGAATTTTGTGCAATATGTATGTGTCTATGAAGCTGTCTTGTGCCAGTGAGAACCAGGAGAATGTACAACAGTGTCACTTGTTAACAAGACTGATATTCAACCGGCTTCTAAGAATATGTATCTTCATATACTGATCACTGTCTATTATGCAGCTATTATGTGGTCTATACTATACTGTGGTTTGTTTTCCTGTCCCTGCATCTGAATGAAGGCCTTGCTCTTCCCTTTCATATCCAATGTCAATTCCTTGTACTCGCTGAACCCATGCTAATCTCCAGGGAACCATCCTTCCTCTCAGAATCCAGAGTCTGGAAGGACTGAAACCTGGTCATACCCAGTCCTTTAAAGGGGCCTCTATTCTACTAATAAAGATGGATCAAGTCTCCACAGTCAGTTATTTTAGCTTTTGCCAGTGGAAATTTTTTCTTTCATCTAAACAAATATTGTGCATTCTATTTTGTGCCCATTTGAACCCATTTATTTATGCTCTGTTCTTAGGAAGACTAATTGTGTAAGAGCCCTTCACTGGCTGAAGATTTTCTCCAGGCTATTGAATTAAGGTTCTTATGTTGTTTTCAGAGATCTTGCTTTCTAATCTCTTCACAGGGCAAACCTGAGCAAAATGTGGAAAACAAATTTGCTTTTGAACTTCTTCCAGAGCCCTTTTGCAGCCTCCAGTTTCCTTCGTTCAGATCCCCAGTTCACACCAAGACGCAAGCAGGTCAGCTGTGCTGCCTCCAAGCAGGGGGTTGCGGGGTGGGGTGGGGGTGGAAAGACTTTCTTTTTTTATAGGTCCTTCAAATCAGGGCCTAAAAATGACTTCTTCATTCCTCTCCAAATTCAGTCAAAAATGAGAAGGCCAGAAAAGCACACTTGAGGGTGCAATGAAGCTGAAAATGATCTGAAAGCTTCATTTTTAAAAACAAAGTGTAGGTCATAGTAATGCATAAAAATAAAACAGTTAACATGCATGAGAGCATGAGGATTATTAAAAACCACATTTAATTGAAATCTCTAAGTGCGTATAAACAAACTGAATCAAAGGACCTTTGTGGACAAAAGTCCACAAAGAAGCAGTAGTGTGGTACACAACAAGGATTTTAAAGATGAAGCACTCCTGTCAGACATTATTTAACTTTTTGGTTACATCTGCAGCTGGATTTAAAAATCACCAGACTTCATGCGTCTTAGTGTAGGCCAGGTCCTTTTCAGTCTCATTTGCTAAGAGGATGGAAAAATAGCTGGTTTAGTTGTCCTGGGAATTAGATATGTACCTGAGTATGGGAGAGCTTCAGCCTACCACTGAGGAGCATAATCAGCCTCTCACAGGATGTCCCAGGGAGGCTTCAGGGTAGTAGAATCTCAGGCAGGATGGGACTGGTCCCCTATAAAGACTTCACGTTGACATAAAACATCTTGTAAGCAGTGCATCTGCTGAGCCTTTGTAAAGGGCAGGTTGACACCTGCAAAGAATTTGGTGGGAACAGTAATTGGCTCAGTTCTCCAGCACAGAGGCTCTTGGGCCTCTGTGATGCCAACTGGGTGTGACTTCATGAGCAAACCTGCTCTACCAGCTCCAGATAAACAGTTGAGTCTTCGTTTAAGGCTTTGATTCCTGATAAAGATTAAAACCCCTTCATGAGAATAGGCTTTTAAGCCCATGTTGGGCATTCACCATTCGCAGTTGAGAGTGAAACAAGCTAATTCTAAAAAAAGAACACAAATCGGGAAAGGATGCCACGGAGGGCACTCTTCGCACACTCCGCAGTTGCTTAGGACTTGGCCTTTTTTGTTCATCTTTTGTGAAATTGATTAAGAAGCGTATTTCTGGGTGTAGTGGCTCACACCTGTAATCCCAGCACTTTGGGAGGCTGAGGCAAGAGGACTGCTTGAGCCTAGGGGCTCAAGACTAGCCTGGCAACATAGGAAGACCCCGTCTCTACAAAAAAAATTTTAAATACCTGGGCATTAGCAGGGCATGGTAGTCTGTGCCTGTAGACCCAGCTACTTCAGAGGTTGAAGCAGGAGGATCGCATGAGCCCAGGAGTTAGAGGTTGCAGTGAGTTATGATCACATCACTGCACTCCAGCCTAAGTGACAGAGCAAGATTCTGCCTCAAAAAAAGAGAGAGAGAGAGAGGTCGATGCTTCTTTCTTTATCATTGGCTTTGGAAAGCAGCCAGTTTTGCAGACTACCTATGCCTCTTGACACAGACAAAAAATATCCCAAACTACTAGGGACAACTGGACTTCTATAGAATAGGGGCTTTAGTGGGGTTCTCAGAATGAATAGACCTAATTGTAAACTACAGGGACCTGATGGGTGGGTAGGAAGCGCATGGCCTAACTTGAGATCTTAGGCCTTCTATGCCCCCAGTCTTCCAGGCTTTGTCTATAGTAAACCATGTACGACTTTGGCTAGTTACCTACTGGATGCTGTTACTTTGCTATCATTGTAATTTGTTTCCCCTTGGCTCTGAATCTGATGGCTTCTCAGGGAATCTGTTTTCCCTTCAATTTTTGGTTAAACAAAGCATTTTGTCAATATTCTCAGCTTTTGCTTTGCTCCTTTGGTGAATGTCCTTTGAAGACAATACTGATGCCAGCTCTCTGTAATTGTGAAATCTGTACCCAAACCTCTGGATTAGAATCTCTAGTTGTCTACTGTAAATACTGGAATTACATCAAAGGATATGGGGACTGGGCTGCTTTTCTGTATTGTACAAGCACTATTGCAGGTATTAAAGAAATTTAACCGCACAGTGGTCCAATGCAGAGCATTTAAATAAGAAAATTGTTTCAGAGTAGCTTATTAGATCCATCTATATTGGGGTTCCCTCACACCTTTGCATGGCCTGGCCTTTCAAGAAAGTTGAGATTGATACACAGTATGGATATACGTCCTTCTTGCTACCTTTTGTGTTTCCTCCTTCCCTCTAAATTACCAATGACCAAACTAAGATTAAATAATGATGACAAGAGATCTGTGAGTAAAATGCTTTCCCTTCCCTGTGGGACAAGGGAGGTGGGGCAGACCTGAAACCACAGTCCTTTACCGAGTGGAGACTGCACCAAAAGGGGCAGCAGCATTTCCTCTTCAACTATTTCAAGAGTCGGTGCCCCAATCCCTTCATTCCCATTGTGAGTGATACTAATTTCCATCTTCCCCACATCATTTTACTGGTAAAGTTCAAGATTATGTAAACTCTTGCCCAATAAGGACCCCAGATCAAGAGTGAGCGGAAGAAGGGAAATAAGTTTAATTGTCAAAGAAGAAGCTGGAAGCAATTAAAAACAAAACAAAACTTTTTTGAAATCATTTAAAATTTACAGAAAAGTTGCAAGAGTAATAAGAACTCCTAATGTCCTTCACCCACATTCCGCACTTAACGTTTTGCCACATCTGCGCCTGCTCTGTGTGTGTGTGTGTGTGTATGTGTGTGTGTGTGTGTGCACATTTTTTTCTCAACCATTTGAGAGTAAGTTGCAGACATCTTGCCAATTTACCACTAAATACTTCTTGAGTGTGTATTCCTTTTTTCATTCTTTTTTTTCAAGACAGAGTCTCACTTTGTCACCTAGGCTGGAGCGGCAGCTTCGACCTCCCAGACTCAAGTGATCCCACCTCAGCCTCCCAAGTAGCTGGGATTACAGATGCACACCACCACGCCAGGTTAATTTTTTCTACTTTTTGTAGAGACAGGGTTTCACCGTGGTGCTCAAGCTAGTCTTGAACTCCTGGGCTCAGGCAATCCACCCGATTCGGCCTGGCAAAGTGCTGGGATTGCAGGCATGAACCACCGCATCTGACCTTAGAGTGTGTATTTCTTAAGAAGGAGATTATTTTACATAACCTCAATACAAATATAAAAATCAGGAAATTTGACATTGTTACAATGTTATTGTGTAATCTACAGTCCACACTCAAATTTTACTAGTTTTTCTATTTGGAAAACTAATATATGTTCATTATAAAAATTTATTTTCCAGTTCAATATCTAATCCAGGATCACACATTGCATTTAGTTGTCATGTCATGGTTAGACTTATTTAATCTGTCTACAGCTTTTCTGTCTTTCATGATATAGTCATCTTTTAAGAGCACCTGCAATTCAATTTTTTTTTTTTTTTGAGACGGAGTCTCGCCCCTTTGCCCAGGCTGGAGTGCAGTGGTGCAATCTTGGCTCACTGCAAGGTCCGCCTCCCGGGTTCACGCCATTCTCCTGCCTCAGCCTCCCCAGTAGCTGGGACTACAGGCGCCTGCCGCCACGCCCGGCTAATTTTTTGTATTTTTAGTAGAGACGGGGTTTCACCTTGTTAGCCAGGATGGTCTTGATCTCCTGACCTCATGATCCTCCCGCCTCAGCCTCCCAAAGTGCTGGGATTACAGGAGTGAGCCACCACGCCAGGCCCCTACAGTCCAATTTTTAAAAATAATTTCGGCTGGGCACGGTGGCTCACACCTGTAATCCCAACACTTTGGGAGACCAAAGAGGCTGAATCATGATGTCAGGAGTTTGAGACCAGCCTGATCAACATGGTGAAACCCTGTCTCTACTAAAAATACAAAAATTAGCCAGGCGTGGTGGTGCGTGCCTGTAATCCCAGCTACTTGGGAGGCTGAGGCAGGAGAATTGCTTGAACCTGGGAGGCGGAGGTTGCGGTGAGCTGAGATCGTGCCATTGTACTCCAGCCTGGGCAACAGAGCAAGACTTCATCTAGAAAAATAAATAAATAAAAATAATTTCATCAGTTTGAAGCTATCTGATATTTCCTCATTAAATTCAATTTAATTGTTTTTGGGGGGCCAAGAATATCACAATGCGTTAGTATGTTCTCAAGCTGCTATAAAGAACTGCCTGGCCTGGGCACAGTAGCTCATGCCTGTAATCCCAGCACTTTAGGAGGCCAAATCATGAGGTCAGGAGTTCGAGACCAGCCTGGCCAACATGGTGAAACCCCGTCTCTACTAAAAATACAAAAATAAGCTGGATGTGGTGGCATGCGCCTGTAATCCCAGCTACTCCAGAGGCTGGGGCAGGAGAATTGCTTGAATCTGGGAGGCGGAGGTTGCAGTGAGCCGAGGTCATGCCACTGCACTCCAGCTTATGTGGCACAGCAAGACTCTGTCTCAGAAAAAAAAAAAAAAAAAAAGAACTGCTTGAGGCCAGGCGTGGTGGCTCATGCCTGCAATCCCAGCACTTTGGGAGGCCGAGGCGGGCGGATCATGAGGTCAGGAGATCAAGACCATCGTGGCTAACACGGTGAAACCTTGTCTCTTGCTAAAAATACAAAAAGTAGCTGGGCGTGGTGGCACACGCCTGTAGTTCCAGTTACTCAGGAGGCTGAGGCAGGAGAATCAGTTGAACCCGGGAGGTGGAGTTTGCAGTGAGCCAAGCCAAGATCACGCCACTGCACTCCAGCCTGGGTGAAAGAGCAAGAC
>NW_026652289.1:80156053-80172924 GCF_009828535.3 Hylobates moloch | reverse complement strand
GTGACAGCAGGAGAGAGAAGTGCAGAGTGAAGAGGGGAAAAACCCCTCATAAAACCATCAGATTTCGTGAGAACTCACTATCACAAGAACAGCATGGCGAGGAGCGCCCCCATGATCAAATCACCTCCCACGAGGTCCCTCCCTCAACACACAGGGATTACAATTTGGATTACAATTCACAATGAGATTTGGGTTGGGACACAGAGCCAGACCATATCATTCACCATCTTTTTATATCCAAGAATCACCAGCTAGGCAATCTAATTACTCCTTTGTTTGGTTACTTATTTGTTCAGCAAATAGTTCTTGATCTATTTGGAAAGCTTAGGGATGTGGAAGGGAATAAGACACTGTCTCTGCCCTCTAGGAACATAGACTAACAGAATGATGGATGGAACAACTACAGTAACTACAAAGAAAATTGTCCCAGTGGTGGCTGAAGGACATGCTCCTCCCCAAGAACAAGCATTTCCCTCTGCAGGCCTCTTATTCCCTGCTCTTTGGCACAGAAGGAAAACTAGCACTGAAGCCTAAACATATAGGCTTGAAGAGGAAGGGTGACTGAGGAATGACAAGATGAATGTGGATAACATCCAACATTCCACTCACAGGATCTCACAAGCACAGGCCTCTGATCTTTTTTTTTTTTTCGGTTTGGTTCCCAGGTCCTGGACTACATGCCAAGGCACTGTGTTTTTCAGAAAGAAGACTTGCCCTGTCTAGATATACCCTAAACTTCTTATTCTATAATCCAACTGCTTCTCATGGGAGGAGCAGAGGTCAGGTAGAAATACAAAGAAATTAGAGTTTTCCATAGAATTCTCCAAATTTTCAAAATCAAATGCATACAATCACACACATTAGAGCACAACTTAAAGTAGTGAATACAGAGTCTCAAGGTGGGAGCAGCTGGTTCACAGTAGGAGTGCTGAGGGCCTACCAGAAATGAGGAGACCTCTGAGGGGCTTTGAAAAAGAGCAGAAACCTTCCTTCCAACCAGTTCCCACCAGCTCCAAAGAGGATGAAGGGAGAGAAACCGTCTTTATGCCACTGGCCTCTGCTGGGCCACATCATTTAAAGATTTGAGGTTGGGCCATAAGTAGGCAGAGAACAAGGCAGGAGGGAAGACAAGGCTTATTTTTCCTCCAACTAACATATTCTCTCAAAGTTTCTGGGACTCTGAGATTTCTACTAAAGATTCTAGGCTTTCTTGGCAATGATTTTCATATAGCAGTTTGCTCAGAGACCTGTTATCAGTATATCATGACCAGGTGATCACAGCAAGTCACAGCCAGCTTCAGGTCTCGATAAGAGGGAGTCCCTCCAGAATTGTGTGATTTGCCTGTGGCAATCACATCTATTTTAGGTGCATTAGGGGGAACTATGTAAAGGACACTTCTAGTGAATCCTTTAGTAAAGTGAATAATTACTTCTAGGCTTCAACTAGAAGTGATTGGAAGTGATAGAAGTCATTGGAAGGAGCCTTATGACTTCACCACTTTACTTATTATTAATGGCCACAGTCACCACCATGTTACTCACAAGATTCAAACCCAAGCTGGCCTGGCTCCCAATCTGTATTCAGTTCTACCTCATTGTCTCAAGCACACTGAACACCATACACAGGGCTTTCCCTTATCATTTTTCCAGAGAGAATCAGGGTATTGACCTCCAGAAGATAAGGCGAGTTCAGGCCTGCAATGCAACCAGGCGATGGTTGCTTTTTTGCCTCTCTTCTCTCCAGCTGTACTGTTCTTTCAGTTCCTTCAAGAGCCAAGCTCCAGGCCCACCCCTCCTTCAGCTCAGACTAGGAGGCACCTCATTCTTATCCCCCTCTTCTCAGCCTCAGCCTGGTTAATTCCTAGTCTTTCAATCTTACCTATGAGTCACTTTTTAATGGAAGTGCTCTTACATTTGCCCTCTACCCACCCATTCAGGTTCCCCATTTATGAGCTTATAAATGACTTTTTCTTGGTAGCATCTGTCAAGGTTTTCATTAGATCCTTGCGTGTGTTTGGTGGATTCAGTGTCTGTGTCTCCCTCTAACTGCTCAGCTCTGAAGCCAGAGTTCATGCTCATTGTGCTCATGATCCTGTCCCCTCACCTAATAGCCCTTGGCACATACATGGCACTTCACAATGTATTCTGTACTAAATAAGTATGTGCTTACCTGAGATAGGAGATGGTCACAAGGCAAGGTTCCTTGTTCTTGTTTTTTCCTGTATTCTTAGTATCTTTATGATTCCCTGAAAAGTACAAATTTAATTCACCATGGGTCTCTGATCTCTATCCTTGTCTAATGATTTGAGTTAGGATCCCAACAATATGATAGAGCTATATATGGCAGCCACCCCAGAACCATTTTGGAGGAGAGATTAATATTCTTCCCCCACCCTTCCTTGAGGACAGGACTGTTGTACTACTAGTGCTTTATAGTCCAAGGAGCTTAGGGTACAGGTAGGCAAGTCAGAGAAGTAGACAAGTAATCTCAGAAAATGAAGTGCTGTCTATATAATAGGATAAGCACAGGCATGAAGGGGGACAAAGAGGCTCTTATCTGATCTGATCTGGAAGATTTCTGTAGAAAGTCCTAAAAAAGATGTTAGAGGTTGATAAGGGAAAAGAATAGGCATGGGGTGGAGAGCTGAGATGAAGAGATACTCAAAAAGGCTCAGAGGCGAGAGAGCATGGAGTTTTCAGAGGGGAATTGTGAATAATTTGAGATATATAGGGAAGTGGCAAGAAGTGAGTCTGAAGGAACTGTGTTCAGGGGCCAAAGATGTTTGTCTTGAAGTCCATGAGAGTCAACACAGGGTTTAATTGACGAGTGACCCCATCAGATTTGTCTTTTAGAAACATCTTTAAGATTAGTGTCTAAAGCTCCAGTTACCAGAAACTAGGACTACAACTACTTTCTCCTGGAAGTCAATTTCTCTTGAATACACCACTGCTTTCTCTCTAAGGAGAGTTTGGAAGGAGAGAGACAAGTCCCTAGATCATGCCAACAGAGGTAAGAGGAGGGTGGACAGATGGGAAGAGATGCATACCGTGTGTTGACTATGGGTATATTAATGTTTTTCAGTTTAGCATGTGAGGGCAGTACTATAGAAAGTAGTTAACAGTTTTCTCTAGATTAAGACCACTTACCCACTGATGAGTTTGGGAAATTGTTTAACCTGTTTCCTCATCTGAACAGTAAGGATATTAATAATTATAAACTCATCGAGAACTTATATGCCTTATCTCACTTATATGTGGAATCTAAAAAAGCCAAACTCATGGAAGCAGAGAATGAAATGGTGGGTTGAGGGGTAGGAGAAATAGGAAGATACTGGCCAAAGGGTACAAACTCTCAATTATAAGATGAACAAGTTTCAGGGATCTTAACTACATCATGAGTGATGATGGATGTGTTAATTAATTTGATTGTGGTAGTCATAATACAATGTATATCAAATAATCACATTGTATACTCTGAATATAGTCAATCTTTATAAATTATTTTTAAATATTTTAAAAAGGGAATGAAATAAATTTACATTCATATATATGAAAATTTTGATTTCAAAATTATCTAAAAGAGGAACAAATATGAATCAATAGATTATTAAATTTCAGTGGAATTAAATGCCTTGTCAACAGTTTTCTGTTGGAAATGCTGCATATAGCTAGTTTTTACAGTTCCACTCATTCCTCCAGTTTACTGTTTGACCTTAATTTACTCCTTCCTCTTCTCAGGGTTGCTTGGCTGGCAGGGTTACAAGCCTGGCTGGCTCAGTCCTACCAGACAGAAGCCACTGTGGAAAGCTTCAGTTCCCCTAGTGCTCATAATAAGGTCGTTTTACCATGAACTAAAGAGATAAGCTAATATTTGGAGCTATTTTGGGGTCATTTTTAAATTTTCAATACTTCATCTTTTACCAAGAGTATAAAAACAATATCCACAATTTATAGACACCATTTGAATTTTACCAAAGCTACTTTCAAGTTCTCCTGAATAATATAAACATTTAAACCAAATGGATATTCTCAACAGCCTTATAAATTTTTTTAAGACTCTAAATAATGAAAATAATCACACCTAAAATGCGGAAGAGCTCAGTACAACTGGTCCCGTCTCAACATACTCTTTGAGTTGAATTAAAGGACTCAGTCACTAGCTTCTATTGGGTTACCTGAAATTGGTGCTTAGCAGAATTTTTGCTGGGTTTAAATATAAAATGTACATACATGATTGTAACCATGCAAATGTATGTCTATATGTGACCTGAAGGGCAATAAGCAAAAATGAAAATAGTGGTTTAAAATATTTAATAAAAATATTTTCAGTAACAGTTTTTAAACAAAAGGTTGAGCACTTAAAAAAAAAAAGAAGCCAGGTGTGGTGGCTCACACCTGTAATCCCAGCACTTTGGGAGGCCGAGGTGGGCGGATCACAAGGTCAGGAGATCGAGACCATCCTGGCTAACACAGTGAAACCCCATCTCTACTAAAAATACAAACAATTAGCCAGGCGTAGTGGCGGACACCTGTAGTCCCAGCTACTTGGGAGGCTGTGGCAGGAGAATGGCATGAACCCAGGAGGCGGAGGTTGCAGTGAGCTGAGATCACGCCACTGTACTCCAGCCTGGGTGACAGAGTGAAACTCTGTCTCAAAAAAAAAAAAAAAAAAAAAAAACACTCAAAACTTCCTGAAAGTCTGAGTGACTACTTAAATGAAAAGCTCTCCTTTATCTTTATGGACATTGCTTATCAGGCCCTTGAAACCCTTCCCTACTGAGAAGTATGCTGTGTGATAGTATCTGCCCTCCTGTCAGGGAGGGCATAAGGGAAAAATGATAAGATGGTTTTCTACTCAGGGCAGTTTAGGTAAAATCCTGTATCTTTTCAAAATGTTAACCAGATCTAGGGTAAATCCTGAGGTTTTGGCTCCTAAAAAACTGTTTGAAACTTGGGAGCAATAGAAATGTCCTGGAGAAATCATCCCGGACACTCAGGACTTTTTGGCAAGAATGGACAGCAAAATTTGTTTTGCACAAAGTCACTATTCAGATTTAATTCAGTAGATGTGAAAAATTATAAAACACAAAATTTACATTTAAAAGAAGATACATAGTGACCGGGCATGGTGGCTCATGCCTGTAATCCCAGCACTTTGGGAGGCCAAGGCAGGCGGATCACTTGAGGTCAGGAGTTTGGAGCCAGCCTGGCCAACATGGTGAAACCCGATCTCTACTAAAAATACACAAAATTAGCCAGGGGTGGTGGCACTCACCTGTTATCCCAGCTACTCGGGAGGCTGAGGCAGGAGAATCGCTTGAACCTGAGAGGCAGAGGCTGCAGTGAACCAAGATGGTGCCACTGTACTCCAGCCTGGGTGACAGAGTGAAACTCCATCTCAAAGAAAAAGAAATGATATATATATAAAATAATTTTTAAAAAATAAATAAAAGGAGATACATATAAACCAAATCTAACAAAGGCTGTAAAGAAGAGCAAAACAATACTTTGTTCCAAATGGGAAATAGTAGAAAGAATCCAAGGAAGTAAAATAAGAAAGCCAGCACTGATCATATGGTTCTTAAGGGTAGGAAATAATAGGACTGGGTTAAAAGTATAACAGAATTTGAGATTTCAAATTTGAAATTTCAAAAAGAAATTTACAGGTCTAATCCAAATCCTTCCATTTATAGATGAGGAAACTTAAGGTCCATTTATTATTCATCCAACAAACTTGTATTGGTGTGCCTACATGCTAGATGCCAGAGATAGAACAAAGACCAAGACAAGACATGGTCCAGGAAAGTGACTTGCTCAAAGTCACAAAGCAAGTTAGCAGCTAACCAGGGGCTCTTTGCACTAAACCCCATATTGTCTAATAATATAGTCATTTCTGTGCCTATAAGCACCTTAAGCATTTGATGATGGTTCTATGAAAATATAAGATTTTCATACACAACTGATAAAACATTAGGGGTATATATTATATTCAGAGGTAATATGATAAGGGGTATATATAATATATAAAGTGTATAGATTATAGTCATATGCTGTTAGAATCCATGTAAAATAACCAGTTTCTTATGTAGCATATGAAATGGTAATTTCCTTGGAAGTGCTTCCTAATTTCTTAGTCCTTAGGTGTTCCATGTGCAAATGTTGACAATCTAAATTATAAAATTATTTACTTCTTAAGTTTGGGGGTACATGTGAAGGTTTGTTACACAGATAAACACATGTCACGGTAAATTATGAAATTTTAAAACATTATTTCTGGTCATATGAGTCTTACTATGTCTCCTTTGAATTACAAAGGAGAATGTCATTTTTTTTAACTTAATGTTTAAGTGAAAATTAGAACACTAATTTTTTTTTTTTGAGACAGGGTCTCTGTCATTAGGCTGGAGGTCAGTAGCTCACTGACCTTGGCTCACTGCAACCTCCACCTCCCAGGTTCAAGCAATTCTCCTGCCTCCACCTCCCAAGTAGGTGGGACTACAGGCGCATGCCACCATGCCCAACTAATTTTTGTATTTTTAGTAGAGACGGGATTTCACCATGTTGGCTAGGGGGGTCTTGATCTCTTGACCTCATGATCTGCCTGCCTGGGCCTCCCAAAAGTACTGGGATTACAGGTGTGAGCCACCGCGCCTGGCCTAAAACACTAATTTTAAGTGAAAATTAGAATACTAGTTGAATGAATGACATTTAGCTAGTGTTCTAACACTTTATTTTCATAAATGACTCGATTTTAAAAGACCTACTTCTATCATTAACCTGTTGACCTGTCTAATCATTCATAGCTTAACCAGTTTGGTAACAGTGTATATAATATAAATAGAGACAGTTAATAAAATGTTCTGCATCAGAACCTTTTTTTTTTTTTTTTTTTTTGAGACAGAGTCTCACTCTTGTCATCCAGGTTGGAGTGCAGTGGCGTGATGGCTCACTGCAACCTCCACCTCCCCCAGGTTCAAGCAATTCTCCTGCCTCAGCCTCCCCAGCAGCTGGGATTACAGGCGTCTGCCACCAAGCCCGGCTAATTTTTTGTATTTTTAGTAGAGACAGGGTTTCACCATGTTGGTAAGGCTGGTCTCAAACTCCTGACCTCAGGTGATCCTCCCACCTCGGCCTCCCAAAGTACTGGGATTACAGGCGTGAGCCACAGTGCCCGGCCCAGAACTTATTTCTTTAAGAGAAAACACGTACTTCATTTTTAAATGAACAATAGCACCTAATACAAAAGAGAAAATTGAGTTTGGAAGCTACTCTGTTTTTTTCACTGATTTAATAACTTTAAGAAAGCAATACAGGAGTTATTTAATATGGGAAAGAATAGGAGCCCTCTACTAGAAGCAATATTGTGGCCTGAGAGTTCTTTAATTAAAATAACCCAAAAGGAAAAGGTGTGAAAATGTTGTAACTTATTGAAATAAAAAACTTTTGAGATACTCCCGATTGGAAAGTAGTTATTTGGCCAGGCGCAGTGGCTCACGGCTGTAATCCCAGCACTTTGGGAAACCGAGGCAGGCAGATCACCCGCCTGGCCAAATTGTTGAAACAGAGTCAGATTGCTATAAAACACAAATTATCCAGATGGGCAACAAGACTGTAATCTTTTCAAAGGTGAGGCAAAAGACCAGGCATGGTGGCTCACGTCTGTAATCCCAGCACTTTGGGAGGCCGAGGCGGGCAGATCATCTGAGGTCAGGAGTTCGAGACCAGCCTGGCCAACATGGTGAAACCCCGTCTCTGCTAAAAAATACAAAAATTAGCTGGCTGTGGTGGCCAGCGCCTTAATCCCAGCTACTTGGGAGGCAGAGGCAGGAGAATTGTTTGAACCCGGGAGGCAGAGGTTGCAGTGAGTCGAGATAAAGCCATTGCACTCAAACCTGGGGTACAAGAGCGAGACTTCCCTCAAAAAAAATAGTAGTAATTTATCTTCTAACACCTCTGAGAATCTATGATGAGAAAGATGAGGGGACTGAAAAGCTACCTGTGTTATATATCTCTATTACAATATAGAGGTCTAAGGTTGATTCCCCATCCTCAGGCTCTAGAAGGCTCTCCTACTATTGTACTTCTTTCCCCTGGCCATTCATTCCCTGTTATTATTTGTCCTCCCTCCTGACATAATAAGTTCTATCAAGGAGAAGCACTTGGATATTATCCATCTCTGTATTCTACCTTGCATCACAGCACATAGCTGGTACTCAATAATTGTAAAATGAACACCATAGATGGTAACCAGAATAAAATAGTTGATAAGATCTATTGTGATTCATATATCCATACTCAGAAACTAACTGTAATAATAAAAAATTGCAACTACATCAGCAACATATGGTTCCACCTCAGATTATCAGGGAATTAAATGGCACAGAACTGAAAATTTTGAAAGGTGTGGCCACATAAAAAACAATGTGCATGCTGTCTAAAAATAACAACCACTCCCTTTTAAAGAGGAAAGGTCAATTTCAAGCCTCAGATAATTGAAGAAAATTGTCAGAAAAAAAGAAACATTAAGTAAAAAAAAAAGAAAGATGGTTTGATTTCTGGATTAAGATGTTTTAATTAATATACATAATGTATAGTAGTTCATATAATTTATTAATGGCATTTTCTATAGGACACTGTAATTAATTCAGTGACATCAATATTGACCTCATACAGACAAAAGATGAAAGCTGGGTTCTCTCATGTACCGAGTACAAAACATGTGCTAAAAAGTTAACATATACAGTTGTAAGAGATCAACGTTCGGGATGACTCAAGTTTACAGTAGTTGCTTCACACGGTTTTCCAAGACTTGGATGCCACCCAGTGTTGCCGTGTTTGTGCAAATGTCAGCTCTGGACGGCCTGACTACCTCCTTTTGCCAGCCCCACTTTTGCCTGTTTTACTGCTGCCGCTGCTAGATTTGCCAGATGATTTTGAAGAGAAGAGTCTTGTCATGAACTCAGAAACATCAGGCAACTCATGGTTGGAATTCAGCATATTCATTGACTGCTCCATTTCCTGCAAGAAGACAAGGCACAATGATATGTAGGATCCTTCGAGTCTTTTAACTCCTAACACTTCCTATTAAGGAAAAAGTAAAGGAGTAGAACAAGTGAAAGGTACTGGTTCTGAGCAATGATGCAACATCATACTCAATAGTACTTCACCTATATGTCATTAGTAACTATTTTCCATATCTCCTTTACACCACTAGACATTTTGACTCTTAGTAAATGTCCAATAAATGATTGCCTAGGGTTTGATTCTGCTTGTCTTTTTTTTTTATTATTATACTTTAAGTTTTAGGGTACATGTGCACAACATGCAGGTTTGTTACATATGTATGCATGTGCCACGTTGGTGTGCTGCACCCATTAACTCGTCATTTAACATTAGGTACCTCTCCTAATGCTATCCTTCCTCCCTCCCCCCACTCCACAACAGGCCCCGTGTGTGATGTTCCCCTTCGTGTGATTCTGCTTGTCTTAATAAAGAACATTTTTTTGATAATGAATATATTTGACCATATTCCTATCTTATGTTTTCTGATTAAAGTGCTTTCTTATTGTTCTAATGAGTACATTTTTAAGTTCATGCTTCCTTCAGATGCATATAACCAGAATATTAATTTTTAACCATATATCAAGGTATCAGTAAAGTTTGGAAAATAAGTGCAGTATTTCTAAGAGTTCATTTATAAGCCTCAGTAGTAAATCTATGAATGCTGTATGGCTTGCATGACTTCAATTAGACTCTAAAGCAAGCAACACACTGTTTCAAAGAAGTCATTGGCAAAACAGGATAGGACTTGGCACATTTGAGTATTTGTCCTACCCCTTAATTGAGCCAAAATCTATAAAGTACTGTTTGGTAGTTATATAATATTAATGTAACATCTGCTTCATTTAAATTTTAAGTGACATTCTAAAAGTGAACTTAAAATTGACTTTAGCCCATTCATACATGAAAAAGATAGCAAATACTATATTATCTATCATTTCTTTCATTTTTTTCTTTCTTTTTTTTTTTTTAAGAGATAGTGCTCAGGTGATCCTCCTGCCTCAGCTTCCTGGGCAGCTGGGACTATAGGCACACACCACAGCACTAGGCTTCCATTTCAAATTGAACGCTATTGGGATATTAGCTTGAGCTTTTCCCACAAAGGTAGAATTTATTCCTGAGTTTTAAAGGAGAAGGTGCTTTTACAAATAAGGCTAGCGAAAGAAATATTATAAACATAAATCAAATATGTTAACATGCCCCAATAATTAAGAAATAAATGTATATGGTAACAGCTCTTGAGTCCCTGCAAACATAGATCAACTCTATTTTTGAATCTGTTCAACTCTGAAGCTCCTTTTTTTTTTCTTCTCAGTTTTTGTGGTTTTATTTAAACACAAATAAAACATGCATGTGAGCCGTTGATTCCTTTTCCTCACTGTGCAGCCTGGCATTGGGACTAGTGACTCTGATGGCCAGCTGGGCTGCTCTTTCCAGATGGCTTTATGGTTCTTGGAGGAAACACTCTGAGTAATCTCAGCACGGTAAGCTCTGTTGCAGATCAGCAGTACTTCCAGCTCCTTGATGTTGTAGATCAGGAACTTCCAGAAGCCACTGGGTAGTAAGTAGTTTCTTTGCTGCTCCAATAACCAATGTTGGGGATCAAGATCTGGCCCTTGAATCTTCTACGAACACTGTTAACGCCTCTGGGTTTCTGCCAGTTAAGCTTAATTTTGACAAATTGGTCTGACTGGTGCCAGATAAACCTCTTGGTTCTCTTTTTGATGATCTTGGGCTTCACAAAGGATCTAAGGGCAGCCATGATGCCAAGTAGGAGATGGGGCCACCTCTGCAGGCAGTGCCAAGGAAGAGAGCTTCTGAAGCTCTTGAATCAACTTTTTAAGATGCTTACTATGTGCAAAGCACTTTACAAGGAATGAAATTTTTTTTTTTTTTTTTTAAACGGAGTTTTGCTCTTATTGCCCAGGCTGGAGTGCAATGGCACAATCTCGGCTCACTGTAATCTCTGCCTCCCAGGTTCGAGCGATTCTCCTGTCTCAGCCTCCCAAGTAGCTCAGATTACAGGCATGCGCCACCATGCCTGGCTAATTTTTTTGTATTCAGTAGAGACGAGGTTTCACCATGTTAGTCAGGCTGGTCGCGAACTCCTGACCTCAGGTGATCCACCTGCCTTGGCCTCCCAAACTGCTGGGATTACAGACCTGTGCCACCATGCCTGGCTGGAATGAACTTTTAATCAAATGTGACTTCTGATGTTTCCTTCTACTGATGCCACAGTTAACTGGCTTCACATATACAAGGAATGCACAGGATGTATTACTTTCAGTCTAATACTGAAGCAAAAATGCAAACATTTACCAATAAAACATTTTGAAATATCAAAAACCTTTGTTTTCCTATGAATCTTTTTCTGCCATTCCTGCTTTGAATATACCCCTTATTACCTTCCACAGAACGTACTCACCTACTACCTTAGCAAACATTTTTATTTACCTTATTTCTTTAAGAAATAAGATAAAATTCTATTAAGAAAAAAGGAAAGAAAAAGTCACAAAATCCCCTGATAGCAAGAAGACTATTTGATAAATCCATTCTATTTTCTACATTTAACTGGACTGAGCCTACTGATGACAGGGATGGCCTATAATTCATTTCTGTATCTCCAGTATCTAGACCCTAGAAATTGATAAATGTTTACTCAGGAATGAATAAAATGTCAACACATCAATATAATAAATAAAATGGGGAACCTTGAAACTTAGAAGATAACTTGTTGATGGTTGAATGGAAAAATGCATGATGGTTTTTTGAAAAAATGAAGAGTTCAAACAGAAGCCAATATTCAAAGAGAAAATGTGGTGGCACTAAATTGGAAGCACCCTACTTAGCAAATCCTCTCCCTCTGTAGAACCAGTATGGTTTTGTGGAACAGAATTCAAAGGTCACTCTTCTACTTACCCATCCTCCTTGGTCTATCTGTGCATCTGAACACATAAACTGAGTATGTACTCTGAAGAGAGTTTTGCAAAGTAAAGGCAGATCATAGGAGCAATCATTTTGTAAAATATTTAGATTAAGTATACCAGAAGTATTGTACATTTCAGCTATTTAAAAAGTAAGGCACACAAAGAGGCTAGGACGCAGTAAGATCTTTTAGCTACATAAAGAGATCCAGGCCTTTATGAGGCACAACTAACAATTTATCTAGTCTAATGGAAGCAACTAATTAAAAGCCAGAAACATGATACTGTGTTAATACAACCTCTAGATTAATTTGGCTTGGGAACTAGAATAAAATTGAGAAAAACCAAGCTACCCAGCTACGACAGGATAGAGCAAACATCACAATATGGTTCAAAAACCCACAGATGGGGCCAGGCATGGTGCCTCAGACCTATAATCCCAGTGCTTTGGGAGGCTGAGGCAGGTGGACAGCTTGAGCCCAGGAGTTTGAGGCTACTCAAACTGATTGTGCCACTGCACTCCAGCTTGAGCAACAGAGGCTCTATCTCTTAAAAAAAAAAAAAAAATCCATAGCTGGACCATCATCTTACCCGTCTCATGTCAGGATCACTTGTGTTGACCACTTTAGGCAGAAGCACAAATATCAGTAAAGGAAGAACCATCATCATGACCTGCAGAAAAAAAAAAAAAATCCAGAAAATGTATTTCTCCCACTTTACAGTTAATAGAACAAAAACTGCACTTAACAACCAACGGTGAAATTAAAGATTTAAATGTTGTCTATACAATAACACTAGTAGCAACCACCTCAATTCTACTGAGCCAGTTCTGACGATAGCAAGGTGCTGTCTGTCTGACTATGGTGGACTATTATAGAATGTAAAAGTTTTCTGTATGTATGTTTGGACTTTACAATAGACACCTCACTTCATAGTTGTGCCACCCACCTATCTTTTTGCAGAGTTTACTGTGTTATTTAACACAAATAGTTTGCAAATGGAACTATCTATTCGCTTTTTTTTTTTTTTTAATCTATAGTCTGGCAATGGGATTGGTGATCTGATGGCAAGCTAACTGCTCTTTTCAGATGACTGTGGTTCTTGGAAAACTGACCTACTTTAGCAGACCAGTTTTGAAAAATGACCTAGAAGCATCAAGCACTGGAGCACTAGATACACTTCCACGGAATTTCAGAAATGAGAACATGGAAGGTGAATAAGCTCTGGAGTTTCACTGCTGACTTCTTCCATCCAGTCTCCCCTCCGCCTCTTTATCTCTGATAACAGATTCTAGGTACTAATTTATTCCTCCCTAGGGGATATACAGCCTCTGAATATAGATCATGTGTGATCTAAATAGCTATCAGCAAGGAATATGACCAAAACTTAGATAAATTCTTTTATTTTTATTTTTATTTTTTTGAGGCACGGTCTTGCTCTGTTCCCCTGACTGAAGTGTGGTGGTGCAATCTCGGCTCACTGCAACCTCCACCCTCTCTGGTTCAAGCAGTTCTCCTGTCTCAGCCTCCCGAATAGCTGGGATTACAGGTCCCCGCCACCACACCTGGCTAACTTTTTGTGTTTTTGGTAGAGACGAGGTTTCACCATGTTGGCCAGGCTGGTCTCGAACTCCTGACCTTGTGATTTGTCCACCTCAGCTTCCCAAAGTGCTGGGATTACAGGCATGAGCCACCACGCCTGGCCTACTTAAATTCTAAGACAGCAATTCAATTTTTAAAAACAGCAAAAGAAAAGGTCGATTTGTTTCTAAAAACTGTTTTCTTGATGATACTCAACAATAATTTATTGTATATTTTAAAATAACCACCAAAGAGTGGAATTGGTATGTTCCTAACATTTACAAAAAACATAAATGCTTAATGTGAGGGATATCCCAATTACCCTGATGTGATTAATACACATCGTATGCCTATATCAAAACATTACATGTACTTCATAAATGTACATCTATTAGGCACCTATAATAATTAAACATAAAAACAAATTTTTAAAGAATGCATGCTATTAGTGTTTTATTATTAGTATCATAACATCGGTTTCATAATGCCAACTACTTAAATTACCATAGAATAACTTTTCTGTTCACTACACATGTTAAAAAAAGAGAAAGAAATCCTTACTTGTGCTATCAATAGGGGCTGGTTAATAAATGATGGCACATTCATCAATGGACTAATAATATGCAGGTAGTATGGCTGGGTGTGGTGGCTCATGCCTGTAATCCCAGCACTTTAGGAGGCCGAGGCGGGCAGATCACTTGAGGTCAGGAGTTCAAGACCAGCCTGGCCAAGATGGAGAAACTCTGTCTCTACTAAAAATACAAAATTAGGTGGGCATGGTGGCACAGGCCTGTAAAACCCAGCTACTTAGGAGGCTGAGGCAAGAGAATCGCCTGATCCCGGGAGGCAGAGGTTGTGATGAGCCGAGATCGCGCCATTGCACTCCAGCCTGGCCAACAAGAGCAAAACTCCGTCTAAAAAAAGCCAAAACAAAACAAAAACAAAAAATATGCAGGTAGTATGAAGAATGAGACAGCTCCAGGTATGACTGACTTACTGAGTATTCTTATTCTATTTGAAATGTAAAACATCCTAGAAATATTTATCCAATTTCTATTACACATTTCAATAATCAAATCTACAGTGCAATTCTCATTATATTCTCTTTATTACGTATTCCCAAAGCCACTATTCTTCTGAAATCTGCAAATTATTCACAATTACCCTTTCATCCACCAATCTGACCTCAGCTTTCTATCTCACAGATGTTTGAAGTTTCCACTGCCTAGAAGCAAATTAGGTATTAGTAAAGTGCTTTATTTTAGCCTGATACATACCATTGGGTTCATCAGAAAGTCTGTCCAGCCCCACGATTCCCTTTTAATAAAGTAAGAAGGTGGACCTGAAGATTTCATTTGGAGAGGATAGGGCAGTCTGACAACCTCTGATGTTTTGATGTAATTCACATATCTTGCTCTGATAAAGCAACATGGGGAAAGCAACAGTAATTCCATTAAAAACATTACTGGTTAAAAGAACTGCTTATATTATATTAGCAATGCCTCATACACACCTTCAGCTTTTTCCAAAATGCTTTAAAATCTAAACTTTTGATCTTGAAAATCTGACCAAAATAGCTTTATCTATATGTCTAAAATATGCAGCAAAACACAGAAAAAAACACTAGACTTGGAATCTTCTAGCTGCAGCTCTGTCATTACCTAGACCAGTGGGATTAAATCAGTTCCCTAACTTCTATTCATGTCAAAAGTTATTTTAGAATCCTTCTGGTGCTAAAGTTATTTGATTATATTTAGTAATGAATTTACTTCATTATACCACACAAAAACACTGGATTTTATTTTTTTGATGGTCTAAGAAATGCATTATTGGATGTAACCAATTTTTAAGGCTACATTGCCAGAAAATTTTATAATGCAAGAAAGCACTGCAACAGTGCTTTAGGTAACACTACATTTTTTCACCAAAGATGCATTAATTTTAATCAAAATTCTCGTCCATGTTTACATATGATCCATTTTACTTTTTGAAAACTGCCTCTCCTATTTCACTGTCATTGCTGTGTTGGGAAATTTTTTTTCTGATCTATCTCCCACTTCATTAAACTTCTGCTCAGTTTCTTAATGCATCCATTTAGTTGTACATTTCAATGCCTATATTCATTGTAGAGGTTCTATTCTATTCTTTTTTCAAATGTCTATAGCCTATTTTGGTATATCATTTCTATGGCAGTCTTTTATTTCCTTAAGTACTTTAAATACACATTAAATTATTTTACAATCTATATCTAATAATTCTACTATTTAAAGTTCTTAGAGGTCTGATTTATTTGCTGACTCAATGTAGACTGTTTTCTTGGGTTCTTTGTAAGTCTAGTAGACTTTATTTACCTTTATTTAAATAAAGAGATACAAAGGGTATCTCCTTCCAGAGAGATTATGCGTTTGTTACTGCCAGGAATTTGAGAATTATAAACAAACTATTTTGTTCATTGCTTAGCTTGGAAGTTCCTGGATTATGCAGAAAGTAGTAATAAATTCATACCCCAAATTGTAATGAGTATAGGAGCATAACTATCAGTTTTCAGGGGAGACTTTTTCCCCCAAAGGCCAGCATCAGACTTTTCCCTCTGAAAATCCAGGGCCTTCTGCATTTTAGTACCAAAGGTCAAAGGGAGGACCAAATTTTAGATCTAATTCTGACTCCAAGCAAGCCCATGGCTTGCCTCCTCCCTGCACAATGCTAATTAAATCTAAGCCTTTTGGGTTAGAGAATATTAAAATCTCCAGGTGGGGAAGTGGTTTATAGGTTATCCCGAGGGATTTCCTTTGTTTGGGGAGAGCTATGCATTTATTAATATAAGAAAATGTTTGTCATATTTTTATCCAGCATTTCTCTCCCAAAATGCCAGAAATGAAAATCCCACATATATTCAAAACTAATTTATCATGCATGCTGCATGCTTATAAAATATTGGTCAAGGCTGGGCACAGTGGCTAATGCCTGTAATCTCAGCACTTTGGGAGGCCAAGGTGGGTGGATCATTTGAGGTCAGGAGTTTGAGACCAGCCTGGCCAACATGGTGAATCCTGTCTCCACTAAAAATACAAAAATTAGCCAGGCATGGTGGCACGTGCCTGTAATCCCAGCTACTTGGGAGGCTGAGGCAGGAGAATCACTTGAACTCAGGAAGTGGAGATTGTAGTGAGCTGAGGGTGCGCCACTGCACTCCAGCCTGGGTGACCGAGTAAGACTCCATCACACACACGCACACACACACAAGAATTAGGATCTTATATGAATCCCACTTTGTTCTCTACTCTGTCCCACCCCCAATTATTATTAT
>NW_026652289.1:80142684-80155953 GCF_009828535.3 Hylobates moloch | reverse complement strand
GGGACTACAGGCGCCCGCCACCACGCCTGGCTAATTTTTGCATTTTTTCGTAGAGACGGAGTTTCACCGTGGTCTCGATCTCCTGACCTCGTGATTCGCCCGCCTCGGCCTCCCAAAGTGCTGGGATTACAAGTGTGAGCCACCGCGCCTGGCCAATTATTTTTTATTTTTATTTTTTTGAGACGAAATATCGCTCTGTAGCCCAGGCCGGAGTGTAGTGGCGCAATCTCAGCTCACTGCAACCTCCGCCTCCCGGGTTCAAGTGATTCTCCTGCCTCAGCCTCCTGAGTAGCTGGAATTACAGGCGCACGCCACCACGCCCAGCTGATTTTTGTATTTTTAGTAGAGATGGGGTTTCATCATGTTGGTCAGGCTGGTCTCAAACTCCTGACTTCGTGAACTGCCCGCCTCGGCCTCCCAAAGTGCTGGGATTACAGATGTGAGCCACCGCGCCCGTCCCCCATCCCTAATTATTAAAATAATTTTTAAATAATTTTTTCTTTTTTTTAATTTAACCTATGCTTCAGACATCCAATCATCAGGAATGTATCTGAGAACATGAATCCCACTGCTACAACCAGTTCGTAAGTGCTAAAGCAGGAAGTACTCTTTATCCAAGGTAAAAAGGCAACGAAAACTTTATACAGTTGCTCGTCGATTTACATTCTGATAAGCCCATTATAGGTTGAAAAATACTGTAAGTCAAAAATGCATTTAATACAGCTAACCCACAGAACAACACAGCCTAGCTTAGCCTACCTTAAAAGTGCTCAGAATACTTACATTAGCCGACAGGTGGCAAAATCACCTAACACAAAGCCCATTTTATAATAAGAAACTTATTTAATTCATGTAACTTACTAAATTCTGTACTAAGCATAAAAAAAAGAATGGTGGTTATGGGTACTTAAAGTATGGTTTCTACTGTGTATTTCTTTTGCACCATGGTAAAGTCAAAAAATTCTAAGTTGAGGGCCGGGCACGGTGGCTCACACCTGTAATCCTAGCACTTTGGGAGGCCAAGGCAGGCGGATCATGATGTCAAGAGATCGAAACCATCCTGGCCAACATGGTGAGACCCTGCCTCTATTAAAAATACAAAATTAGTTGGGCATGGTGGCACACGCCTGTAGTCCCAGCTACTCAGGAGGCTGAGGCAAGAGAATCACTTGAACCCAGGAGACGGAGGTTGCGGTGAGCCGAGATCACACCACTGCACTCCAGCCTGGTGACAGAGCAAGAGTCTGTCCCAAATTAAAAAAAAAAAAAAAAAATTATAAGTTGAACCATTGTAAGCTGGGGACCGTCTATATTTAAAACAATATTCCTATTTGCTGAAACTACTTTATTCAGAATTTAACCAGAGTAAAATGGATTAAAAAAAAATACAAGTATTCCCTTTTGTGTAACAGCTCTCATTCCCTCCAATATTGTGTTTTCAATATAAATAAAATGTTTAAAGCAGTATATATAACATATACTGTGATCCACATACCCCACCATTTCCAAGCTTACAATTCTAAAATATACAAAAAGTCATGAATAAGCCCTTTAAGGCACAGATTTAATATAAAAGAACTTTATATATACACATATATGTATACATACACACACACACACATATATGTACATATATATATATATATATATATATATATATTTTTTTTTTTTTTGAGACAGGATCTCGCTTTGTTGCCCAGGCTGGAGTGCAGTGGTACAGTCATGGCTCACTGCTGCAGCCTCAACTTCCCGGGCTTAAGTGATTCTCCTGCCTCAGCCTACTAAGTAGCCGGGATCACAAGCATGTGCCACCATGTCCAGCTAAGTTTTTAACCTTTTTTTTTTTGGTAGAGACAGGGTCTTCAGTATGCTGCCCAGGCTAGTCTCAAAGTCCTGGGTTCAAGTGATATAGCTGCCTCAGCCTCCCACAGTGCTGGGATTACAGGCATGAGCCACCACACCTGGCCTATATATACATTTTTTTAAATCCTCATGTTTCCAAAAAGACACGAGAAAGTCAATACTTTAAAAAATTCATCTACTTTGAAACAATCTATTCCATCAAAAAAAATGTATAAACAGATATGCAAGGTGCTACCTTCTAAGTGAAGCTTTGCCCTTACGCTAAATAGCCAAAAGCAAGAAATGTCATCAGAATTTGGACAAAAAAATATTCTAAGACAATAACTTAACTTCAAAAATAAGGAAGAAGCTGGACACAGTGTATGCCTGTAATCCCAGCTACTCAGGAGGCTGAGGTGGGAAGATTGCTAAAGGTCAATTTGAGGCTGCAGTGGGCTATGATTGCACCTGAGAAAAACCACTACACTCCAGCCTAGGCAACATAGCAAGACTTTGTCTCTCTAAAAGTAGGGTGGAAAAGTAATTTGTTTTTAAGAATATATTTATTAGTGGCATTAGAGTATTACTTTCCTGATAATATCAAGAATATTCTCTTGGACAGGCGCAGTGGCTCACATCTGTAATCCCAGCACTTTGGGAGGCCAAAGTGGGCAGATCACTTGAGGTCAGGAGTTTGAGACCAGCCTGGCCAACATGGCGAAACTCTGTCTCTACTAAAAATAAAAAAATCAGGCCAGGTGCAGTGGCTCACGCCTGTAATCCCAGGACTTTGGGAGGTGGGCAGATCACGAGGTCAGGAGTTCGAGACCAGCCTGGCCAATATGGTGAAATCTCATCTCTACTAAAAATACAAAAATTAGCCGGGCGTGGTGGTAGGTGCCTGTAGTCCCAGCTACTCAGGAGGCTGAGGCAGAAGAATTGCTTGAACCCAGGAGGTGGAGGTTGCAGTGAGCCGAAATCACGCCACTGCATTCCAGCCTGGGTGACAGAGCGAGACTCCATCTCAAAAATAAATAAATAAATAAATCAGACAGGCATGGTGGCGTGCAGCTGTAATCCCAACTACTTGGGAGGCTGAGATACGAGAATCCCTTGAACCTGGGAGGCAGAGGTTGCAATGAACCAAGATTGCGCCACTGTACTCTAGCTTGGGCAACAGAGCAAGATTTTGTCTCAAAAAAAAAAAAAAAAAAAAAAGAATATTCTCTTGATAACTGTCTCTGTTTAGTATACATGCTAAGAGAAAGAAATCACTATATGTCTATCAATAGGAGCCGGTTATATAAATGATGGCAAATCCATCAATGGACTAACATGCAGCTAAGATAAAGGATGGGACAACTCCATCTGTGACTCATTCTATTTGAATTATGGCATATTTACATATTACATTTTTAAAACTTGCAATGTCAAAGAAAGCAAAGAAAGAAGAAACAAATTTTAGGAGTAAACACTAACTCAAATGTAAATACTATGGTACTAACTGAACATGTGTCAGCTCAATTTTGAGTCTCTACAAGTCAGTCTAAATATGCTGGGCAGACACCAAAAAGATCAGTAGTAAAATTATTTATTAGTCCTCCACCTCCAGAAATTGTTTTTGCCTTTGCATGACCTGTGCTTTATTACTGCAACATAGAGTCATATTTCATAGCTTAAAGAAGAGACATTACCACTTAAAAGTTGCTTCATATATTTCCTGGTCAGATTTGACCACAGAGGATGCTATTGCCATGAGACAACAAAATAAATAAATAAATGTGTTCTATTATAATGGGAAGCTGACTCTGAAGACTATGGATATCTACATGAATGTTTCAACTTCAAATAAGTTTTGCTATTCAACACTCACAGTCTAAATTAAACTATAGTTCTTTTCACCTCAATTGTTTTCCCTAGAAATACTACATTTCCATTGAACATAAAAGATTCCATAAAGAAAGGACCACAGAAATTTCTAGATCAATGAAGTATCAAATAGGTAATAAGAGGTATTATCAAAATATCCCAGTGAAAAACAGGTGATGAATAGTATTTCTAATTTAGAAAAGTTAAATTATTTCCAACTTATTAATCATATTTCAATTATAACTTTCACAGCGCTTTAGCTCCTATAGTAAGTAATCTTACCTTTTCTTTACGTAATCATATTAGGAGCTTTAAAATAAATTTTAAGCCAGAGCAAGAAGCTCAACTTTACAATTTTTTCAATGTTCAGATTAAATAAACATGAGGATATTTTAAGTGTTTTAAGGAATAGCTGTAGTTTAAATAAAAAGAATTTTCCATCTAAACTATTAATTCTAAAAGGAATACATACTAAGGTATTCAGTAACCTAGCTTACGGCAAAAATTAAATCAAGTGCCCTCACCTCATTTTTCCTTTCGAAGTGATATCCACTCGAACGGGATCAAATCTGTAAGCTGGAGATACAACTTCCACTACATAAGATCCAGAAGGTATATCATGAACCACAAAACTCCCATCTGTCCTGGAAAAATGAAAATCATGTTTAGCTACTCCTGATCAACAGCTTAGTCTTTTCTTATTTGCTAATTCCCAAATCAACTCTCCCGAAAAATGGCATTAAAAGCAACTGGCAAACAAACAAACAAAACTTTGGCGAAAGTTGTCCTATGCTTCAGTTTCGTTTCTTTTTTCTTTTGAGACGGAGTCATCTGGCTGCGACGCTCAGAGTGGAGTGCAATGGCAGGATCTCAGCTCACTGCAACTTTCGCCTCCTGGGTTCGAGCGATTCTCCTGCCTCAGCCTCCGGAGTAGCTGGGATTACAGGCATGCCCCATCATGCCCGGCTAATTTTTGTATTTTTAGTAGAGACGGGATTTCACCATGTTGGCCAGGCTGGTCTCGAACTCCTGACCTCAGGTGATCCACCCGCCTCAGTCTCCCAAAGTGCTGAGATTACAGGCATGAGCCACTGTGCCCGGACTTCAGTTTCTATAATTACACTGAATAGGTTCTGAAAATACCCAAGAACACTCCAGAGTAGCAGAGAAGCCTGATATAGTAATTATTTTCCTTCTATGGGTAGAGATGACAGGTGACAGAAACACAATTCCCATTCTAAAGCCATGTCTTCATTGAACATACATTATTATTACAATATTAGGATTCCAATTTTGCCAGTCACCCCCAACAATTTCTTACTATTAAAAATGGCAGGCCACGCATGGTGGCTCCCACCTGTAATCCCAGCACTTTGGGAGGCCGAGGCGGACGGATCACCTGAGGCTGGGAGTTAGAGACTAGCCTGACCAACATGGAGAAACCCCGTCTCTACCAAAAATACAAAATTAGCCAGGCGAGGTGGCGCATGCCTGTAATCCCAGCTACTTAGGAGACTGAGATAGGAGAATTGCTTTAACCCGGGAGGCAGAGGTTGCAGTGAGCCGTCCAGCCTGGGCAACCAGAGCAAAAACTCCGTCTCCAAAAAAAAAAAAAAAAGGCATTTTATTCTAGTTTTAATCTGCAATTTTTGGTTTTCTAGTTTTGTTTGTTTGTTTCCGTTGCCCAGGCTGGAGTGCAGTGGCCTGATCTCGGCTCACTGCAAGCTCCGCCTCCCGGGTTCACGCCATTCTCCTTCCTCAGCCTCCGGAGTAGCTGGGACTACAGGCGCCCCCCACCACGCCTGGCTAATTTTTTGTTTTAGTAGAGACGGGGTTTCACCATGTTAGCCAGGATGGTCTCCATCTCTTGGCCTCGTGATCCGCCCGCCTCGGCCTCCCAAAGTGCTGGGATTACAGGCGTGAGCCCCTGCGCCCGGCCGGTTTTCTGTTCTTTTTAACAAATAATAAAAGGTATTTAAGTACCATTTGTTCTATTTGCTATAAATAATTCCCATTTACTTTGGTTACTAGAAGTTTAAAATGTTTATGTGGTTAAAAACATCCATCTTTTCCTTACTGATTTCTTCTAAACTTCCTAGACTTAGAAAACCATCCTATCAAGAGCTAATAATTTCATTTCACAGATCAAAATTAATTTGTTTGAAAAATGAGAAACTACTATTCTGAGGGGGAAAAAAAGTTTATGTTTCAAGAAAACAAATGGTTCTAAAACGACCAACTGTATCAGAGAATTCCCAGTATCGTAATAATATATTAAAATAATGCTTCTTAAATCCTCATAGGCTCTTTCATAGTTAAAGGAATAACTGATACTGATGATATCCACAACAGTTACTAAAAAGCAAGATGACAAGACCATCCTGACTAAGACCGTAAAACCGTCTCTACTAAAAATACAAAAATTAGCCGGGTGTGGTGGCACGTGCCTGTATCCCAGCTACTCGGGAGGCTGGGACAGGAGAATCACTTGAACCTGGGAGGCGGAAGTTGCAATGAGCCAAGATTGTGCCATTGCACTCCAGCCTGAGTGACAGAGCGAGACTGTCTCAAAAAAAAAAAAAGTTAAGATGAAAAAGTGTTACTCCAAAGCACACACTAAACTAAGCCAGAATTGAAATGGAAACAAGTTAACTTATGCCTGGGCTGGATATGTTCCCCTTGCCCTCTAGATCCACTCTCTACCTTTCTCCTCTTTGCAGACTAGAAGAAGGAAAGAAAATGAGCTTAGTGTATTCCCCCGCCCCTCTCTCACTGACAGGCCACTTCTGACTGGCTGTGTCAAGGGACTGGTTTGTGTCTTTCAATGCAGGCTTTTCTTCCCTTCAAGGTTCCAGTAACCTCTACTCTCCTCTTCCTTCAGGATTAGAGGTGGTGATAATAACCTTGAGGTTGTAAGCTCCAGGGTACCGCACAATCTGGCTGTTTCCCAACACCATGACTACACTGTTTGATCCCTTCATTAAATTATCCTTGAATTACTCTAATTTGAATGCATCTTCTACTTCTTAATGGGACCCTGACTGAACCAATTTCTTTCTTTCTTTTTTTTTTTTTTTTTTGAGACAGAGTCTTGCTCTGTCACCCAGGATGGAGTGCAGCGGGGTGATCTCTGCTCACTGCAACCTCTGCCTCCTGGGTTTAAGTGATTCTCCTGCCTCAGCCTCCCTAGTAGCTGGGATTACCGACTACCGCCAGTACGCCTGGCTGATTTTTGTTTGTATTTTTAGTAGAGACGGGGTTTTTCCATGTTGGCCAGGCTGGTCTCCAACTCCTGACCTCTGGTGATCTGCCTGCCTCGGCCTCCCAAAGTGCTAGGATTACAGGTGTGAGCCACCATACCCAGCCCTGACTGAACCAATTTCAAAACATTTTTTCAGATCCAGAAAAAAACAAACTGATGACAGGGGAACACAAATAATATCAGAAATAATTAAAGAAAAAGCAAATATATTGGCCGGGCGCGGTGGCTCATGCCTGTAATTCAGCACTTTGGGAGGCCAAGGCAGGCGGATCACGAGGTCAAGGAGATCGAGACCATCCTGGCTAACACGGTGAAACCTCGTCTCTACTAAAAAAATACAAAAAATTAGCCGGGCGCGGTGGCGGGCGCCTGTAGTCCCAGCTACTCGGGAGGCTGAGGCAGGAAAACGGCGTGAACCCGGGAGGCGGAGCTTGCAGTGAGCCGAGATAGTGCCACTGCACTCCAGCCTGGGCAAAAGAGCAAGATTCTGTCTCAAAAAAAGAAAAAGAAAATATATTTATCATCCTAAGGTAAATATTTTACTTAAGAAAAATAACATAAAGTTTGCAATACAAAATTTAAAATTTGTCCTTAAAAACGTACTCTACAAAATGTAGGCCTTATTGGATCCTGATTTGAAAGAACAATTATATAAAAACATTTTTGAGATAACTGAGGAAACATAAAAATGGGACTGTTAGATGATATTAAGGCATGATTATTTTGTTGAATCAATAATGGTAATGTGGTTTTTGTTTAAGTCCTTATTTTTTGGAGATACATAATAATGCTTTTACAAGTAAAATCCTATTATGCTTAGAACCATTTAAAAATATTTCAGAAAAAAATTAATGAGGTACACAAAAGACACGAAACAAAACAGTAGAATGCCATTCTATTTATGCATGCTTGAAAATTTCTATAATAAAAAGTGCAAAAAAGTATAGAATATTACTATGTAAACAAACAAACGCACCTGAAAACCACCTGTCCAAAAACAGAGGACTGGTTAAATAAATTATGGCTTATATACAATGTGACGATAGCAAGAAATGGCATGAGGAGTCTTCAGGCCCAATTCCCTTTATCTCCATTAACCAAGTCCTAAGCCACCTCCAATAAGCACAAATGTAAGTCAAAACTGTGTGCTAGTCATGCAAAACAGCTACAATACAAATTACCTACCCCTTTCCCAATAAGATTATCACCATAAACTCCTCATATTAATTCTCCATCAACCTTTCTTTTTTTCCTGAGAGACAGGGTTTTGCTCTGTAGCCCAGGCTGGAATGCAATGGCATGATCACAGCTCACTACAGCCTCGACCGCCTCGGCTCAAGCGATCCTCCCACCTCAGCCTCCTGAGTAGCTTGGACTACAGGTGCACACCACCACTCCTGGCTAATTATTTTTTTTTTGTAGAGATGGGGTCCCGCTATGTTGCCCCAGCTGGTCTGAAACTCCTGGGCTCAAGCGATCCTTCCACCTCAGCCTCCCAAAGTGCTAAGATTACAAGTATGAGCCACCGCACCTGGAAATTCTCCATCAACCTTTCTACATACAAATGAAAGAACATGAAATGGTATCAAAAGCTGTTCAAAAATATTAAGTGAAAAAGGCAGGATATAAACTACTACATGTTGTATTTTACTAGTAAAAACCTAAGTCATATGATTCCAAAAGAAGGTGGAAAAATGGCAGGCGCCATGGCTCACGCCTATAATCCCAAAAATGTGACAGGCTGAGGCAGAAATATCACTTGAGGCCAGGAGTTTGAGACCACACTGGGCAACATAGCGAGACCCTGTCTCTACAAAAAATAAAAAAATTAGCTGGACATGGTGGCGTCCGCCTGTAGTCCTATCTACTCAGGAGGCTGAGACAGGAGGATCACTTGAGTACAGAAGTTCAAAGCTGACATGAACTATGATCTCGCCACTGCACTCCAGGCTGAGTAACAGAACAAGAACTTGTCTCAAAAAAAAAAAAAAAAAAAGATACAATGAAACATTAAGGGTTGTTTTCCTACTTTGTTTCTAATATACTATTTTTAAACAGAAATTAAATGCTTTTTAAAAGAACTGTATACAGAAGAGTGGCCAAATGGTCAATTAAGGCTCATTCCTAAAGCTTAGTGAGAACTTTATATTAAAACATCATTAATTAGGGTAAACTCTAAAGAATGCCCTAATGCCAGATTCTTAATGACAGATGGCAGTAAAATACTGGTTGTAAATTTGTCACTATTTATTAATCTGAGGTTGGAATTACCACTCAAGGGCACTTAGATGATCTGAACAAATATGTAAATCAGATTTGGATTTAAATGTCCACATTTAAGTTGTCTGATGTTCAGATACCATTTGCTGGTGTACGAACCCACCAAAGGAAACACTTCCTAATTATTTTCTTTCAGTTTACAGTTTCACCTTCCAAGTAAGGGTGGAAAGATTTAAAACAACATACGTGTGCCTAGACATTTCAAAAGCAGGCTGCTGCAAAACTAGTGCTAACAAATTCATCCTGTCTTTTAATATAGACAGAAAACCCACTTCCACTAACAGCACGAAAGGACAGAAGCAAGAAAGCAATGTAGAGAAATCCTAGTCTCACATAAATGACAAGTGTGATATAGCAAATCCCTCGATGAATTCAAGTGTAAAAAAGAAGAACAATCCCACCTCCAAGCCAAAAAAAAAAGTGCTTTGATTAGGGATTTCAGGGCCTATTAATTTTAGAAGCAGTAACCTTAGCCTCCCAGTCTATGTCGTCACTAGAAGCCCTTTGGGTTTTGAGAATTCCCACTTGTGTCGCATCTTTCTACATAGTAACAAGCTACCAAAAGACTGAAGTGAATGCAAAAAACGACTAGGTTCTAGGGAAACCAGATGAGATATAAAAGAATCCAACAAGAGACTAATAAGGGTCCACCTGTCCCCAGGGCCCAGGAATGATCGTCCCCACATGGGGCCAAAATAAGGTTGAAAATAATTGACTCCATGCTCTGACCATGGCAGGGAGTGAGCGCCTGCCATGCTCATTCCAGAGGTACAGGACCAGGAAAGGGAAAGCATCCGACTGCCTCCCAAGGTCTCCCGGCATAGACCGTTAGCGGCACCCTACCCTTCAGTCTGAGACAGCGACGTTGTCCCGTCCTGACACTTAACTCTCCTGGTGGGGTCCCTGTCCGGCCTCCACCCCAGCCTTTTTCCCGCTGCCCTCAGGATGCTCACTTAAGGAAACCGACGTGCTCTTCTCCGTCTACGAGCACTCGGGCCGCCGAAATCCAGTCCTGAGGCTTCACCCCTGGAACAACTGCACGCCCCTCAATCTTGAAGCGATCTCCTATGCCGACCCCACTCCCTCCCGATCCCTCAGCAGCAGCCCCGGGAACCTCCGAGCTTTGGACATTCCCTGATAGCAGCAGCAGCAGGATGGGAAAGAAGCCCCACAGAGCGGCCGCCATGACAGCAGCTCTGCACTCAGACAGGCAGCCCCGGAAGCCCTCCCAGTCTCCCGGCCGCCACCGCCGCCGCTGGCGGCTTGATGTTGTCATCACTGGGCGCCCGTTTCTGTCATAAGCTGTGGGATCCAACCAGAGGGAAGAGATCATGGCCGATCGACTAGCGAGGCGGAAGTAAGGCGGAAGTACTGCCCTTAACTCCCCGCACTCCAGGGAACTGGTTAAGTAAACTGTGGTACATCCAAATTATGCATACTGTGCAGTTGCAAAGAAGAATGAGAAAGACCTCTGTACTCTTGTAGAAGAACTCGGATATATTATATGTATTTTTTAAAAGGAGGAAGGAATGGCATCGTATGTGTGGTATGCTATTTTTTGTGTTGAGAAAGAAGAGTAGAATAAGAATATACATGTGTATTTGCAAAGATAAATTCTGAAATGATATATAAGAAACCAATTAAAAGTGTTTGGCTGTGGAAGGAGAATAAGACTGTGAATGGGATTTTGCCACATACTTTTATAGGTAGTTACATTTAAAATTTTTCTGAACTATATATTTGTACACATGACCCTTTTAAAAATAAGTGAATGAAGGAATGAAGTAGGATTATGAGAAAGAGATAAAAGGATCTAAGGGGCTGCCCATCTATTTATTACCCAGTGAATACTGATACATAACAATAGCAGCGAAAATTGGAAGAGTAGCCCCAGGAGGGTGGGGAGTCAGCCTTTCCTTTGTCTTTTCCTCAATTTCATATATTAAAAAATATATATTCTGAGAACAATAAAACAATTTGAAATAAAAGTGTCTCCAGATCTCTTAAAATAAAAGGAAGATGGGGCAGCTTTATGTAGTGCACTTCTGAAAAATGGGCTGGTTTCCCTCAAGAGGCAGGGATTCTAGCCTACATGGGACACATACGGGAGAAAAAATAAGAAAAAGAAAAGAGATTTAAATATAAATAAATGAAAATATCACTTCTCCCTGATTACAAAGGAAATCACATTCTTTCTGTAATAATTTGGATGACAAATATTAAGAAAAGTCTTTAATTTGCCAGCCAAAACATTCTAGTTTGTTGCTTTTTATACTTTTTTATGCATGTAAACATTTTAAAAAGTGGAATCATACTAGATAGTCTTTTGTCACTTACTATATTGGGGGCATATTTCTGTGGCAGTAAATATATCCTGGCATCATCATTTTTAATAGCTGGATGTATATTAATTATTGCCACCGCAGAGGTGAATTTTCTTATATATACATGTTAATGGACGCGTGCAAGCATTTCTGGACTGAATTCATAGAAGTAGAATTTCTGGAGGGTAATAATGTTTAGGGTCTTGAATAGAAATTTTCAAATTATCCTCCAGGGAAAGTGGCTCAGTTTACACTGTCACCAATGGGGACAGAGCTCCAGGTTCCCCCTTCCATGTGTCATCTTTGCATCTTTATACAGAAAATGTCATTGTTTTCATGACATTTCCTTGATTTATAGTGCTTTTGAATCTTTTTTGTATACCTATTGGCCATTTTTATTTTTGTGAGAAGTGCCTGCTTCTCCATTGCCTATTTTCTGTTGAAAATCATTTGTTTTTTTTCTGAGTGATGTTAAAGATTTCTTTTTTTGTTGTTGTTGTTTTTTTGTTTTTTAATATCCTTTTATTATAGTAGCAGTACATGTGCATTGTAGAAATTTAGAAAAATACAAGTAAAAAATAAAAACATCACATTCCCATCAGCCAGAGACTGCTGTTAAATCTTTTGAGCACATCCTTCTTGGATGTTTTTTATTTATTTTATTTTATTTTATTTTTATTTATTTATTTTTTAATTAATTTTTTTTGCACACAAAACAATAAACATTTTCTAAAAATACATACAAACAAAAAGATGCGTATCAAACATATTAGGAAGGTTGTACATCGGAAGTCGGGGAATAGAAATGGGGGGTGGGAATTAAAATAAATGAGAGAGGGACTTTATATGGATCAGTGATAATAGCTCAATCCTCTATTTGACAAAGAAGAAGGAGAAGGAAGAGGAAGTTAAAGATTTCTTTATAGGCTAAGGATACAAACCTTTTATTTGTCATTGAGTTTACTAAAACTTTCTCCCAGAAGTAATTTGTCATTTCATTTTTTTTCCTTCTTCCTTCCCTTCCCTTTCCTTTAGTTTGTTTCCATTCTTTTCCTTTCCTTTCTTTTTTCTTTCCTTCCTTTTTTCTCTTCTTTCTTTCCTTTTCCTTCCTTTTTCCTTCTTCCTTTCCTTTTCCTTTTCCTTTTCCCCTTCCTTCCTTCTTTGCTTCCTCCCTCCCTCCATCCCTTCCTTCCTTCCTTCTTTCTCCCTCCAAACTCCAAAGTCACATTTCACTTAATTTTTATCCTGCCAAATTGGAAAGCGTTTTAACTTAGTGATTTTAGTGTAAACAGGAGCAGGAGAGAATGTAATTATCTAGGTCTCACTCTGTCACCCAGGCTGGAGTGCAGTGCCATAATCATAGCTACTGCAGCCTCAAATTTTTCCCACCTCAGCCTGCCAAGTAGCTAGGACGACAGGTGTGTGCTACCACGCCCAGCTATTTTTAAAAATTTTTTGTGGAGATGTGAATTTGCAGTGCTTCCCAGGCTTGTCTTCAACTCCTGACTTCAAGTAATCCTCCCACCTTGGCTTGTCAAAGGGCTGGGATTACAGGTGTGAACTACTGCTCCTGGCCGAGAGTTTAGTTTTCTTTGCTAGTGATGTTCTTGGTATCTTTTCATATTTGAGGCATTGGTGCTAGTGCTGAAGTATTACACTCACCATCCAAGGCTTACAGGGCTTTTGTTTTAA
>NW_026652289.1:80073068-80107719 GCF_009828535.3 Hylobates moloch | reverse complement strand
CCCCGAGGAGGCTTAGAGGAACACAAAGTTCCTCTCGCGCGGCTGCCGCCTGAGGCGCGCGTCCGTCGCCGCCCCGCCTCCCCCCGGTGGTCTAGCGGCAACGCCGTAATGGTGCTTTTTAAACTATTCTTCACACATTGGCTATTTACATGTAAGAGGTAGTCAGTTATAAGGTATGACTACAAAGTAACGAGGATTATACCTTTAGCCACTTCTCTTTTATATTTAAATCAATGGTTTGTGGTTTTTTAAAAATAGAGTAACACTAGCAGAATGCTTGGGAAACTTCAGCTGCTCTAATCTCCAAATACCTCATTTACTTTAAGTGATTTTTGAGCTTTAAGTTTTCAAATCTCATTTACTTCAAGTAGACTAGCTAATCTTTTTCACTCCAGTAAACTGGAGCCAATTCCCATAATATTTTTAAATGCTTGTCATCCACTAGGACTGTGGATTTGGCTTTCTGAAGTTCCCTATGAAGTCCTCTGAAATCGGATGGGTCATCCATCATTCTCAGAGGGAGTTCAAGATGAATCCTAACTTGCCTCAGTGTCCTGCAGAAATAAATTATAATGGAAAGATTTCACTTTCCTTGTTTTACTCTAAATTCTTATCCCTTCCACCAAATTCTGTGAAAAACACAAGTAAAATAAATTGTGAAAGTGTGAAGATATGCTAAATAACTGATAAACATGAAGAGGAGGCAATCATCTTTGATATTAAGAAATGTTATAGAATTGTAAACATCCCGAGATATTCTAAAGTGCTCTGTAAATGCTAAACGGTAAATATTGTTAGTTACTATAATTGAACAATACTGACTAAGAAGTGAAAGCGTTAGGGGGAAGGAGTTATGTTGCACTGACTATGCTTTGTGCTTTTAGGCTCTGCTGGCCTGGTGAATACCGCTTCTCAAATGGCCTGTGGTACAGGTATAGGGATGGTCAATACACTACCGGGGATCTAGGCTAAAGGACTGGCTCTAAGACCAGTCACAGAACTTAAGCACAGTAGTTAAACTCCAGCTCCACACACGCGATCCTAAGCCCTCCTTGTATAGTCTCTGTGTTGCTGCCTCACATGCCAGCCCTTATAAAGCGTTAGTGCTCTATTTATATCTCTACATAATAAATGCAAAAACTGGATCTCCTTCATGCCTCGATTAGGGTTTTACTTAAAAAACAAAACAAAACAAAAACTGTGGGCTGGGCACAGTGACTCACGTCTGTAATCCCAGTACTTTGGGAGGCCAAGGCGGGTGGATTGCCTGAGCTCAGGAGTTCGAGACTAGCCTGGCCAACATGGTGAAACCCTGTCTCCACTGAAAGTACAAAAATTAGCTGGCCATGGTGGCACACCCCTGTAATCCCAGCTACTTGCAAGGCTGAGGCAGGAGAATCACTTGAACCCAGAAGGTAGAGATTGTAGTGAGCTGAGGGTGCACCACTGCACTCCAGCTGGGCAACAGACCAAGACCTTGTCTCAAAAAAATAAAAATTTACTATCATCAATGTGCAAATGGGTGGATGATAAAATTTTACCATCTCAACTATTTTTTATTTTTTTTTTTGGTGGGGGAGATGGTATCTCACTCTGTTGCCAGGCTGGAGTGCAGTGGCGTGATCTCAGCTCACTGCAACCTCCGCCTCCCAGGTTCAAGCGATTCTCCTGCCTCAGCCTCCCGAGTAGCTGGGATTACAGGCACCTGCCACCACGCCCAGCTAATGTTTGTATTTTTAGTAGAGACAGAGTTTCACCATGTTGTCCAGGATGGTCTCAATCTCCTGACCTCTTGATCCCCCCAACTTGACCTCCCAAAGTGCTGGGATTACAGGCGTGAGCTATCACGCCCGGCCTACCATCTCAACTATTTTTAAGTGTACATTTCAGTAGTGTTAAGTATGTCACTGTTGTATTAAGTTATCGTTGTTGTAAAACTAATCTCCAGAACTTTTTTATCTTGCGAAACTGAAACTATACCCATTAAACTCCCCATTTCCCCACAGCCTCTGGTAACCACTATTCTTTCTGCTTCTGTAAATTTGACTACTTTTTTTTTTTTTTTTTTTTTTTGAGACGTAGTCTTGTTCTGTCACTTAGGTTGGAGTGCAGTGGCATGATCTTGGCTCCCTGCAACCTCTGCCTCCCAGGTTCAAGCAATTCTTCTGCCTCAGCCTCCTGAGTAGCTGGGACTGCAGGTGAACGCCACCACTCCTGGCTAATTTTTATATTTTTAGTAGAGATGGGGTTTCACCATATTGGCCAGGCTGGTCTCAAACTCCTGACCTCGTGATCTACCTGCCTCGGACTCCCAAAGTGCTGGGATTACAGGTGTGAGCCACCACGCCCAGTGAATTTGGCTACTTTAAATAACTCATACAAGTGGAATCATACAGCATGTGTCTTTTTGTGAATAGCTTATTTCACTCAGGATAATGACCTCAATGTTCATTCATGTTCTAGCATGTGTCTGAATTTTTTTCTTTTTAAAGACTGAATAAATTACATTGAATGTATGTACTATATTTTGTTTATCCATTCATCTGTTGATGGACACTTGGTTTGCTTCCACCTTTTGGCCATTGTGAATGATGCTGCTAAGAACATAGGTATATAAATATCTGTTCAAGTGCTTTCCTTCACTTCTTTTGGGTATATACCTAGAAGTGGGATTGCTGGATAATACAGTAATTGCATTTTCAGTTTTTGTTAAAACTGTCATACTGTCTTCCATAGTGGCTGCCTCATTTTACACTCCCACCAACAGTACACAAGTTTCTCCACATCCTCACTGACACTATTTTCTGTTGTGTTTTTCTTTTTGAGACAGGGTCTTGCTCACTTTCCCAGGCTGGAGTGCAGTGGCATAATCATGGCTCACTATAGCCTCAATCTCCTGGGCTTAAGCAATCCACCCACCTTGTCCTCCCAAGTAGCTGGGACTACAGGCATGTACCACCACACCTGGCTAATTGTTTATTTTCTGTGGAGACAGAAAAAAAATGTTGCCCAGGCTGGTCTCAAATTCTGAGCTCAAGCAGTCCTCCTGCCTCAGCCTCCCAAACTGGTGGAATTACAGGTGTGAGCTACCATGCCTAGCCTTTAGCCTATTTTTAAATAGGACTTTTTGTTGTTGAATTATAGGAGTATTGTATATATTTTGAATATTAACTTCATATCAAATGTATGATTTGCAAATATTTTTTTCCATTCTGTAGGTTGTTTTTTCACTCTGTTGATTGTGCCCTTTAAAGCACAGAAATTTCTAATTTTCATGTAGTTCATTTTATTTGTTTTTATTTTATTTTGGTTATCTGTGCTCTTCTTGATGTGTCATGTCTAAGAAATAATTTTTTTTGTTGTTGCTGTTGTTGTTGTTGTTGAGATGGAGTCTCGCTCTGTTGCCCAGGCTGGAGTGCAGTGGTACAATCTCAGCTCACTGCAACCTCCACCTCCCAGGTTCAAGCTATTCTCCTGCCTCAGCCTTTGAGTAGCTAGATTACAGTCACAGGCCACAATGCCTGGCTAAATTTTATATTTTTAGTAGAGACGGGGCTTCATCATGTTGGCCAGGCTGGTCTTGAACTCCTGAGCTCAAGTGATCTGCCTGCCTCAGCCTCCCAAAGTGTCGAGATTACAGGTATGAGCCATCACACCTGGCATGAAATCATTTCTAAATCCATTGTCATGAAGCTTTCCCCATATGTTTTCTTCTAAGAATTTTGTAGTTTTCTTATTGTCTTTTTATGACTACCTTTTCTGCATTTGTTGGGAGATTTATCTGCTTCTTGTGGGATCTGGACTACTCATGTCCTGTGGGTAGAGTTGTTGGTCAAGGATTTGTTTGTCTGTTTACTCAATCATATTGATAGAGGCAGGAGGCAGATAAACTCTGGGCAGACAGGCGCGGGTCCCTGGCAAAACCCCACTTTTGAGCCCAAAAGCCTGAAACCCATGGCCCAAAGTGAGAACTTCCATCCCTGTGTGCCTGCTCTCTCTCAGTTGGTTCTTTCTGAATAATGTCTTTTTACTAATCTAATGTTGCCTTTTCCAAAACCACCTACTGCCTGCCCCACCCGCCATACTGTGCCTATAAAGACCCCAGACTCAGCCAGTAGAGAAGAGAAGAAGCTGATGTCGGGGAGAGGTAACTTGACTTCAAAGATGATGGCTGGACGTTGGAAAGAGGCAACTTGACTTCAGAAGAGAGAGGTAGAGAGGTCACTTGGCTTTAGGGGAGAGCAACCTGCCCTTCCCATCCCTTTCCAGCTCTCCTCTCTGCTGAGAGCTGCTTTTGTTGCTCAATAAAATTCTCTGCATTCACCATCCTTCAATTTGTCTGCGTGACCTCATTCCCCCTGGGCACTGGACAAGAATTCGGTATGTACCAAGTGCAGGTAGCCAAAAAGGCTGTCACACTGGCCCTTTGCCCTTGCTGGTGGAGGGCAGCCACCCCAATGAGGCAAAATGCCCACTGAGCTGATAACACACTGCTGTTTGTGGATGGCAGAGCTAAGTGAGCATTGTAACACGCCCTCTAAGGCCTTGGGGTCACAGGCACTCCCACCCGGACACTGCCGTGGGGCCTGCACAGAGTTCACTTCTGCCGGCACTAAAGCAGTGGGCTGGTTCCTGCACTCAGTCACCTATGCACTCCCTCCAGCAAGGGGTGGAACATGGCTGCAAACCCTAGTGAACAGAGTTTGTTCCCACTGGTGCTGAAGTGACTGGCTGGTTCCCACACTCCTTTGCTCATGTGCTCCATCCAGCAAGGGCTTGAGCAGAGTGGGCTGAGTAAATGGGGCACCTCTGTCACGAGTCTTACAAAGGGGTCAAGAAAATATATTGTATCGATATTGCTTTTGGAGCAGTCCTCTCCTTTATTTAATTTAATTTTATTTTTATTTTTATTTTTTGAGATGGAGTCTTGCTCTTTCGCCCAGGCCGGAGTAAAGTGGTGTGATCTTGGCTCACTGCAACCTCTGCCTCCCAGGTTCAAGTGATTCTCCTGCCTCAGCCCCTCTAGTAGCTGGGATTATAGGCACACATCACCATGCCCTGCTAATTTTTGTATTTTTAGTAGAGACAGAGTTTCACCACGTTGGCCAGGCTGGTCTTGTACTCCTGACCTTAAGTGATCCACCTGCCTTGGCCTCCCAAAGTGTTGAGATTATAGACGCAAGCCACCGCGCCTGGCCAGTCCTCTTCTTTAGAATGGAGGATATTTTCCTAGGTATAGATTCTTCTAAAACTGACAGTGCCTCTCAATTTTCACATACATACATATCACCTGCAAATGTAGTAAAAAATGTACACTTTAATTAGGAAGGCCTGGATAGGGCCTGAGGTTCTGCATTTCTTTTCTTTTTTTTTTTTTTTTTGAGATGGAGTTTCACTCTTGTCGCCCAGGCCGGAGTGCAATGACGTGTACTGCAACTTCTGCCTCCTGGGTTCAAGCTATTCTCCTGCCTCAGCCTCCCGAGTAGCTGGGATTACAGGCATGTGCCGCTATGCCTGGCTAACTTTTGTATTTTTAGTAGAGAGGGGGTTTCACCATGTTGGCCAGGTTGGTCTCAAATTCCTGACCTCAGGTGATCTGTCCGTCTTGGCCTCCCAAAGTGCTGGGATTATAGGCATGAGCCACCACACCTGGCCCAAACAGGTTCTGCATTTCTAAGAAGCTCCTTCATGCTACCAGCGGATGGAGCCACTTTAAGTAGGAAAGGAGGAGACCTGAGATTATGTATGGCCTTTTGTTCCTGGGTGGGCTATGAGGATCCTCCAGTCCAGATGCTAAAATGTAAATTCTTTTTCAGTTTTTATCGTATAACAAACAGCTCCATAAAGTTTCCCATAGCACTACAGGATCTCATTCTTTTTATTCTCGCTCACAACAATGCTATATCTTATGAGTTACTGAGGATGTAAATTTGGTATTCATGAGCTAAATTAGCAGAGTATGAGAGTTTACCACAGGGCTATGTCACAATTTGGGGGGGGGGGTCCTAAGCACTTTTGCCTTTGTAGATCACTTTCCTCCATAAAAAATTAAAAATTATATTTTATTACTGCACTGAGATAAGGATAAATATAATACAGGCAGATTCATTATTGTATATTCACTATTGTTTATTTCTTATTTTAAAAGGAATTAAGACATTTTTGTGGAGCCCTGAAAGTATCATTGGCGCTAGGCCCTGTATTTACTGTGCCTAATGGGAAAGCTGGCCTTGGTTTGTTGAAGACTCTAATTCAGAATTCTACGGGTAAGACTGGCAGCCATACAATAGTTGGCAGATTGCTGAGCTCCCACAATTAATGGGCAGAGGCAGATGGTTGGAATTCCTGTGATTTTCAGACAGGATGCTGTCTGAAACTGGATCAGCAGTGTTGTTAGTTGGTCATAATTTTCCATTGCTGCTTTTCTTACTTGGTTTGTTTGTTTGTTGTTGTTGTTTTGAAACAGAGTTTTGCTCCATTGCCCAGGCTGGAGTACAGTGGCACAATCTTGGCTCAATGCAACCTCTGCCCCAAGGTTCAAGCAATTCTCCTGCCTCAGCCTCCAGAGTAGCTGGGATTACAAGCACACGCCACCACGCCTGGCTAATTTTTTGTATTTTTAGTAGAGATGTGGTTTCGCCATGTTGGCCAGGCTGCTCTCGAACTCCTGACCTCAAGTGATCTGCCTGCCTCGGCCTCCCAAAGTGCTGGGATTACAGGTGGGAGCCACCACATCCTGCCTCTTCTTCTTTTTTAATTATAAAAACCGTGTACTCTGTTAGTTTGTGTGGTGTTAACCCTAGAAAGTTTAATGATACAAATGGATACATTTTTGCCTATAATTTTCCCAAAGTCAGACTTTAACACAGGTACTATTGCAGTTCAAATATCAATCATTCAGTCCCTTGTTGCTAAAGCAGATGTATACATATATAATTTCCCACAGGCATACTTTTTTAGTTGTCAGCACATGTCTATAAGTTCATAGTCTTCTCTTATAAATACAAGTGACTCATATGTATATTTCTTTTCTGTACTTTGTTTTAAACCTGAAGAATTAACTTGAATCTGGATGTCATCAATGAGGGTAGGAGACTAGGTAGAACCAGATGCTAAAGAAGGGGTGGCAAAATATCTTGGATAGATGGACTGAGAGTGACAAAAAGAGATCACTACAGTTTCAGAAAAGAAGATTCATGACAGGACCAAATCTGGAAGCCTCAAGAGAAACAGAGGAAAATGCTGGCCTCTCATTCTACCTCAGGCAAAAGGATATTGGAGAAGAGACTCTCTCCTGGGTGCATACCTCATAACTTTCATCATAAGTTATAATCAAACTGCAAATTCTCTTTATGCTAGTATATCATGTCATTTTCATCTGTGATTAGGGTTTTCAGTGCTCAACTTGGCTGGTCTATCTGAATGGTCACAGTAGGGTCTGGCTTTTCCTCTAATATTCAGACTTATACCCAAATATGCCTTCAGCAAGGAAGGCCTACCAGGAAAATGCCCCTTCCCAATACTCCCCTGGCTTGTTATCTTAGTTGCTGCCTGCATTTGACTCTAATTGAATGCAGAGCTTTGAAGGTTAAATGACAATCATTTGGGCGGCTGGTTAGCAATGCATTTGCCCTTCTTTTCTTGGGCTCTAAGTCAAGTTCTGGTCTGTGGAAAAGGGTGGTGAAAAAAGTGTACATACCTTGAGGAAGGAGTGTTAGGAGTTCTCGGGTAGTGAGGACCCAAATGTTCTTTTTTTGGAGATGGAGTCTCTCCCTGTTGCCCAGGCTGGAGTGCAGTGGTGCAATCTCGGCTCACTGCAACCTCCACCTCCCAGGTTCAAGTGATTCTCCTGCCTCAGCCTCCCGAGTAGCTGGGACTACAGGCGCACGCCGCCACGCTCGGCCAATTTTTTAGTAGAGATAGGATTTCACGGTGTTGCCCAGGCTGGTCTCGAACTCCTGAGCTCAGGCAATCAGCTCACCTTGACCTCCCAAAGCATGAGCCACTGTGCCCGGCCCAAATGTTCTTTTTCTTTCTGGCTTCAAAGGAGCAAGTGAATCACAGGAACCAGATGTACAACATATTTTTCATTTAGAAGATACCTATGAACAACCACAGGGTTTTTAGAAAGTTCTGAACAACTCATAAACAAAGCAAACGACTTCTTAAACTTCAAATCTGTTGCTACATGCTAATTATAATATAAATGGAACACTTAGAATGCTTTGACAGAATACAAGATCACATTCCTTTTTTTGTCATTTGAGCCTCTATATTTCAACACCCAAGAAAAAATGTCTCTATAAAGAATTACTAAAATTTATAAAGAAACAATATGAATCATGAATTTAGTTTAAGTGCCATAATTTTTATTTTTTGAGATGGAGTCTGGCTCTGTCACCCAGGCTGGAGTGCAGTGGCATGATCTCATCTCACTGCAACCTCCGTCTCTGTGTTCAAGTGATTCTGCTGCCTCAGCCTGCCAAGTAGCTGGGACTACAGGTGTGTGCCCCCATGCCTGGCTCCTTTTTGTATTTTTAGTAGAGACAGGTTTTCACCATGTTGGCCAGGCTGGTCTTGAACCCCTGACCTCAAGTGATCCGCCTGCCTCAGCCTCCCAAAGTGCTGGGATTACAGGCATGAGCCACCACGCCCAGCCTAAATCCTATAATTACATGTCCAACTGTACAGAAAATAGCCTGACAGATGACCTGGTCATGGAATAAACATAGCTTACATCAGATAGTGAGGGCATTCTGTGAACTTTCAGAAAACTGCAATCGAGTCATCTTCTTGCGTAAAGGTTTTGGCTGATTTGATAAGAAGTTCTGATAAGAAGGTTTAAAAAAGGACTAATATATGGCAGCTCTAGAGAAATAGATTAAATCTTATTATAAGGAAGAGCTTTCTGAGTCAGACAGAATAGATCATTCCCAGGGGATGGTCAGGAATTCCTGGCAGGAATAAGCCACTTAGCCACTTGGTGGAGATGCTGTAAAAGAGAATTCAAGTAACATATGGCTGTGCATGATCACTTTAATCTTGGGATTTTGTGGTTCTTTATTTGGAGTCTGAACAGTTGTTGTTTTAAACTGAGAGTTTATTAATAGTGGTTACAGAAAAACAACTATCATTTCTCACATGCCAAGAGAAAAAGATGAAACACATACAAAACAGAGTGCTAGCTGTTATCATTAATACACAGTCTTTAAAAAAATTTTATTTTAATTTTTGTGGGTTAGGGTTAGGGTATATATATTTAACCTATATATATTTATAGGTTAGGTATATATATTATGGGTTGTGAGATATTTTGATCCAGGCATGCAATGCATAATAATCACATCATGAAAAATGGGGTATCCATTCCTTTAAGCATTATCTTTGTGTTACAAACATTCCAATTATACTCTTTGTTTTCTTGTTTTGTTTTGTTTTATTTTTCAGATGGAGCCTCGCTCTGCTGCCCAGGCTGGAGTGCAGGGGTGATCTCAGCTCACTGCAACCTTGGCCTCCCGGATTCAAGCGATTCTCCTGCCTCAGCCTCCTGAGTAGCTGGGATTACAAGGCGCCCACCACCACACCTGGCTAATTTTTTTTGTATTTTTAGTAGAAATGGGGTTTCACCATGTTGGCCAGGCTGGTCTCAAACTCCTGACCTCAGGTGATCCACCCGCCTCAGCCTCTCAAAGTGCTGGGATTACAGGTGTGAGCCACCACGCCCGGCCACTCTTTGTTATTTTTAAATGTACAATTGAATTATTGATTATAGTCTCCGTTTCGTGCTATCAAATACTATGTCTTATTCATTATTTCTATTTATTTTTGGTACCCATTAAACATTCCCACCACCCCTACAGTCCCTCACTGCCCTTCCCGGTCTCTAATAACCATCCTTCTTTTCTCCATGTCCATCAGTTCAATGGTGTTGATTTTTAGATCCCACAAGTAAGTGAGAACATGTGATGTTTGTCTTTCTGTGCCTGGCTTACTTCACTTAACATAACGACCCCCAGTTACATCCATGTTGTTGCAAATGACAGGATTCTTTTTATGGCTGAATAGTACTCCATTGTGTGTACCACATTTTCTTTATCCATTCATCTGTTGCTGGACACTTAGGTTGCTTCCAAATCTTGATTATGATGAATAGAGCTGCAATAAACATGGGAGTGCAGATTATCTCCTCAATATACTGATTTCCTTCCTTTAGGGTATATACCCAGTGGTGGGATGGCTGGGTCGTATGGTAGCTCTATTTTTAATTTTTTGGGAACCTCCAAACTGTCCTCCGTAGTGGTTGTACTAATTTACATTCCCACCAACAGTTAGAAGAGTTCCGTTTTCTCTACATACTTGCCAGCATTTGTTATTAGCCTTTTGGATAAAAGCCATTTTAACTGGGGTGAGATTATTTCTCATTGTAGTTTTGACTTGCATTTCTGTCATCATCAGTGATGTTGAGCTCTTTTTCATATGCCTGTTTGCCATTTGTATGTCTTCTTTTGAGAAATATCTATTAAAATCTTTTGCCCAATCAGATTATTAAATTTTTTTCCCCATAGAGTTGTTTGAGCTCCTATATTCTGGTTATTAATCCCTTTTCTGATGGGTAATTTGCAAATATTTTCCCCCAATCTCTAGGTTGTTCACTTTACTGATTGCTTCCTTTGCTGTGCAGAAGTTTTTTAACTTGATGTGATCCCATTTGTCCATTCCATTTTTGCTTTGGTTGCCGGTGCTTGTGGGGTATTACTTAAGAAATTTTTGCCCAGACCAATATCTGAAAGAGTTTCCTCAATGTTTTTTTTTATTTTTTAGACAGGGTCTCTGTCACCCAGGTTGGATTGCAGTGGTTTGATCTCGGCTCACTGCAACCTCCTGGGCTCAAGCAATCCTCCCACCTCAGCCTCCTGAGTATTTGGGACTACAGGCGCAAGCCACCACATTCGGCTAATTTTTTGAATTTTTTGTAGAGACAGGGTTTCGCCATATTGCTCAGGCTGGTCTTGAACTTCTGAGCTCAAGGGATCTGCCCACCTTGACCTTCCAAAGTGCTAAGTTTGCAGGCGTGAGCCACTGTACCTGGCCTCCCCAATCTTTTCTTGTAGTAGTTTCATAGTTCGAAGTCTTAGGTTTAAGTATTTAATCCATTTTGACTTGATTTTTGTATATGGTTGAGAGAAGAGAGACAGACCCTCTCATATTGTTTTATACTCAGAAAAGGAAAGAGAAGCAAAACTAAAGGCAGGTGTCCTGGTGCCTAGGAACCAGACCCGAAACCAAGGAACCAGACCCAAAACCAGGCCTAGGCCTGCCTGACCTAAGCCTGATAGTTAAAATTCGACCCCTGACCTAGTAACTGATGTTATCTATAGATTGTAGAAAGACACTGTAAAAGTCCCCAGTCTGTTCTGTTTCACTGTGACCACCGGTGCATGCAGCCCGTCACGTACCTGCTGCTTGCTCAATCGATCACGACCTTCTCACGTGGATCCCCTTAGACTTGTGAGCCCTTAAAAAGGACAGGAATTGCTCACTCAGGGAGCTCGGCTCTTGAGACGGGAGTCCTGCCAATGCTCCCGGCCGAATAAACCTCTTCCTTCTTTAACTCGGTGTCTGAGGAGTTTTGTCTGTGGCTTGTCCTGCTACACGGTGAGAGACATGGGTCTAGTTTCATTCTTCTGCATATGGATATCCAGTTTTCCCAGCACCATTTATTGAAGAGACTCTTTTCCCAGTGTATGTTATTGGCCCCTTTGTTGAAAATGAGTTCACTGTAGTTATGTGGATTTGTTTCTGAGTTCTCTATTCTGTTCCATTGGTCTATGTGTCTGTTTTTACGCCAGTATCATGCTCTTTTGATTACTACAGCTCTGTAGTATAATTTGAAGTCAGTTAATGTGATTCCTCCAGTTTTGTTCTTTTTGCTTAGTATAACTTTGGCTATTTTGGGTCCTCTGTGATTCCACATACATTTTAGGATTTTTTTTTCATTTCTGTGGATACAGAATCTTTCAATGAGAAAAAAATAAAAATTCAATGAGTTCCATTATAATAGGTCATACTGGAGATGTTGCCAATTGACAATTATACTATAAAATTAGACAAGATGATTTATAATTTGTTAGTTATAATTTTGCTATTCCCAAACTTCCTGTGAGGCCCTGACTAAACTGACAAACCTGAAAATTATAATTCCTAAAACAACAACAACAAAACCCTACCACTCACAGACCTCAACGATTCTCAAACTTATGTGTGTGTGTGTGTGTGTGTGTGTGTGTGTGTGTGTGTGTGTGAGAGAGAGAATCACCTGGGGAGTGTAATAAACATCAGAGGCCTGGGCCCCACCCCCAGAGATTCTGACTCGGTTGGTATGGAATGGGGCCCTGGGCAGTTCCATGTTTACAAGCTTGTGATGTCATTCTGATGTGCCGCAAGTTTGAGAGCTGCTGGCCTATCTCAGGGGAATAGCATTTGCATTAAACAAGTAGTCTAGTAAAGCTCTTAGAAAACAAAGCATAATGCTTCCTTTGTGGCTATTTGTCATTAGCAACTTTCCAGAAGCAGAAATTATATGTCCATTTATCACGATACTAACAAATTTCTGTCTAGCTTTGACACAATTAAAATAGTGCAAGGGTTAAGAACACACACACACAAGCTTTGGGGTCAAACCAGGGTTTGAATCCTGGCTGTGTCAATTACTAGCAGTGAGACCTTGTCCAAGTGGCTTCATGTTGAGCCTTAGTTTCTGCATGTGGGAAAGAGGAACTAGAGTACTTATTTATCTCCCAGGGTGGTATGAGGATTAAATGAGAGAATGTAAATAAGGCACCTACCACAGCTATAGGCAAGTGAAAAGCAATCAATAAATGGAACTATTGGCCAGGCGTGGTGGCTCACACCTGTAATCCCAGCACTTTGGGAGGCCGAGGCAGGTGGATTACTTGAGGTCAGGAGTTCGAGACCAGCCTGGTCAACATGGTGAAACTCCATCTCTACTAAAAATACAAAAATTAGCCAGGAGTGGTGGCAGGTGCCTATAATACCAGCTACTTGGGAGGCTTAGGCAGGAGAATCACTTGAACCTAGGAGGTGGAGGTTGCAATGAGCTGAGATAGCACCATTACCCAGCCTGGGCAACAAGAGTGAAACCCTGTCTCAAAAAAAAAAGGAACTATTATTATTATGTTGACTAATTACTAGATGATTTCGGTGTGACCCTGCTGTGATTAATGCAGGATTAGAAACAGGATCAACTTAATATGATCATATTAAGCTTTCTGTGACCATATATTTGTTCTGGAAAGGGTGAAACATACAAGTGTGTATATTATACACACTACAAACAAATGTTTTATCTATTTTAAAGTAAGTAATTATATTTAGTCTCTTCCATTCTTAATGTGTTTATATAACTTAGAAAAATACTTCCATATCATATAGGGAGATCATTTTACGGAAGAAAATGAATGGTATGAGATGGCCACCTGTTTCATATTCTAGGCGACACAGCAGTCACAAACTATGGAAATCCAAGATTTAGGAGACTTGTTTTATATCCTAAGCCAAAGTTATCCCTCAAAACCAGAATGCTTTTTAAAAATAAAAATAAATTAGTCTTACGGTGATGAAGGCATATGTCTATAATACCAGACCGAAAAGTGGTAATAGTAATCAGCAAACAGCATTAACCATAGTTTTTTTAGTTATAGTGCTCTGACCTATTACATTAAAACGAACAACTTTTCAGGTAAAGAATCTTCAACTACATTTCCAGTGGAGAAATTCAATTGCCCTATCCTAGACTTATGCAACTGTGGTTCTCAAAAGTCCCTAATTTTTATCTATAAGAACAACTTTTTATTTCCTAGATACTTTATGATTCCAAATGGGTAGGGGTAGGGGTGAGGTGAGGGCAGAAAGTGTCCCAGAAGTCAGCAGTGAAGTCCCTGAACAGAGGTGGACAGTGCTGATGATAGAGTCATTCAGCTCCCTACTTTTGCCCTTCTCTTGGAACTGGTCAGAGGCATAACCAATATGGTGAGGAAAATGGCTTTCATGCAAGATCTACTGGCAGAGATCTTGAGCAGCTGGAGGTCCCCCGGGTTTATAATTATCAGCACACATCTATGGAACAATGCAACTGTAAAGCGTACTGTGCTGGGTACCCATACACAGTAAGTACCTTACATTAATTCTGCAACAAAATATGCAGTCTTACAATTAATGATCCATGTGTGAGGGAGTGAATCCTAATGGCAGTAACAGAGGGTTTGCAGATATGCTCATTGACAGCATGGCAGGGTCCTGTTACAGGAGTTCTATTACAGAACGAATCTTCTCTTGATAGAAAAACAGGTACTGGTTGGTGGCTACAGCCAAGAAGGATGAATGACTGATAGGAACAGGCACCTGGGTCTTGTCTGAATATTCTAGTTTAGTATAAACACCCAGTAGCTCTTTGTTCCTTTATTCATTTATTCAACAAATTTTTATTGAACATTTCTTATTATATTTAGGTTGCACAGAGCAGGGAGCTAGAGTTACAATGGTGAGTTAGATCCTACCTAAGAGGCTACTGACAGGTGAATAAGTAAAATTTGGCCATACTGCCCAAGGTAATTTATAGATTCTATGCCATCCCCATCAAGCTACCAATGACTTTCTTCACAGAATTGGAAAAAACTACTTTAAAGTTCATATGGAACCAAAAAAGAGCCTGCATCGTCAAGTCAATCCTAAGCCAAAAGAACAAAGCTGGAGGCATCACGCTACCTGACTTCAAACTATACTACAAGGCTACAGTAACTAAAACAGCATGGTACTGGTACCACAACAGAGACATAGATCAATGGAACAGAACAGAGCCCTCAGAAATGATGCCACATATCTACAACTATCCGATCTTTGACAAACCTGACAAAAACAAGAAATGGGGAAAGGATTCTCTATTTAATAAATGGTGCTGGGAAAACTGACTAGCCATATGTAGAAAGCTGAAACTGGATCCCTTCCTTACACCTTATACAAAAATTAATTCAAGATGGATTAAAGACTTAAATGTTAGACCTCAAACCGTTAAAATCCTACAACAAAACCTAGGCAATACCATTCAGGACATAGGCATGGGCAAGGACTTCATGTCTAAAATACCAAAAGCAATGGCAACAAAAGCCAAAATTGACAAATGGGATCTAATTAAACTAAAGAGCTTCCACACAGCAAAAGAAACTACCATCAGAGTGAACAGGCAACCTACAGAATGGGAGAAAATTTTTGCAACCTACTCATCTGACAAAGGGCTAATATCCAGAATCTACAATGAACTCAAACAAATTTACAAGAAAAAAACAAACAACCCCATCAAAAAGTGGGCAAAGGACATGAACAGACACTTCTCAAAAGAAGACATTTATGCAGCCAAAAAACACATTAAAAAATGCTCATCATCACTGGCCATCAGAGAAATGCAAATCAAAACCACAGTGAGATACCATCTCACACCAGTTAGAATGGCCATCATTAAAAAGTCAGGAAACAACAGGTGCTGGAGGGGATGTGGAGAAATAGGAACACTTTTACACTGTTGGTGGGACTGTAAACTAGTTCAACCATTGTGGAAGTCAGTGTGGCGATTCCTCAGGGATCTAGAACTAGAAATACCATTTGACCCAGCCATCCCATTACTGGGTATATACCCAAAGGACTATAAATCATGCTGCTATAAAGACACATGCACACGTATGTTTATTGTGGCACTATTCACAATAGCAAAGAGTTGGAACCAACCCAAATGTCCAACAACGATAGACTGGATTAAGAAAATGTGGCACATATACACCATGGAATACTATGCAGCCATAAAAAATGATGAGTTCATGTCCTTTGTAGGGACATGGATGAAACTGGAAAACATCATTCTCAGTAAACTATCGCAAGGACAAAAAACCAAACACTGCATGTTCTCACTCATAGGTGGGAATTGAACAATGAGAACTCATGGACACAGGAAGGGGAACATCACACTCCAGGGACTGTTGTGGGGTGGGGGGAGGGGGGAGGGACAGCATTAGGAGATATACCTAATGCTAAATGACGAGTTAATGGGTGCAGCAAAACAACATGGCACATGGATACATATGTAACAAACCTGCACATTGTGCACATGTACCCTAAAACCTAAAGTATAATAAAAAATAAAAAAAGAAAAAATAAAAAAATAAGTAAAATTTGGTATAGCCAATTATACTTATGTACCATGATGGGGGAAGAACAGGATACACTCAGAGCACAAAGAAGGGGCACCCAACACAAAAATTTGAAGGGAAGAACAAGCTAAGACTTGAAGATTCAAGAAAGAGTTATTTTCGGAGAAGGTGGGAGGATGGATGAAGGGAAAAAGGCAGAGACAGGAGTGAGTGTTCTCCGCAGAGAAAAACAGTAAGTTTGAAAGCCTGGAATGAAATTGCAGGGTGTGTCCAACCAAATGGCCCAAGAGTACCCTGGTACACAGTGGAGTATATATGTGTGTGATGTTGAGATGAGATGAGGGTAGAAAGCAAAGCCAAGAACAACAAGAGGCTAGTGGCCAGGCACAGTGTCACAATGGTAATCTCAGCACTTTGGGAGGCCAAGGCAGGAAGACTGCTTGAGTCCAGGAGCTCCAGACCAGCCTGGGCAACATAATGAGACCCTGTCTCTACAAAACAGAAGAAATATTAGCTGGGTAGTCCCTGCTACTCAGGAGGCTGAGGTTGGAGGATCCCTCGAGCCCAGGAGCTCGAGGCTGCAGTGAGCTACGAGCTATGATTATACCAGTGCGCTCCAGCCTGGGTGACAGAGAGACCCTGCCTCTTAAAAAAAAAAAAAGTAACATACAGTAATTTCTGAAATTACTAAAACCATATAAGGTGCCAGGAAGTTCCAGTTAGGTCACTAGCAGCAGTTAAGTTGACATCATTAAATCTGAGCAGATTCTGTGTAAAGTTGAAGAGTGATGGGCTCTTCGGTTTCTATACTAGCTATTGATGCTTTCTCCCTCTATCTTGTTAAAGCCTATCTATTCCCAGCTAACTGTAAAATATGAGGAACACAGCAGTTTTGTCAACGTGAGTAAGAAAACTATTCAATTAGTAGACAACAATAAAGGAATTCTGTCCACAGAAAGCGTATAAAGTATTTGAACAAATTTGGTATTTGATATATATTGCCTGAACTACTAGCCTAAGTGTAAAGATCATGTTTTCCCAGATTCCTCCAGACTGAAGTAATCAACCCTTAACCAGCTGCAGCCAGCAAAAAGAATAATATAAACAAAAACAACAAACACAAGCATACTCCTTCCACTCACATGCTTTATACTACTTTTTACTTAAAAAAAAAAAAAATGTGTATCTTCCAATAGAGCCCACAAAGCCTCATGCAGCAGGAACATGTAACGGGGTCTATTTTGTCTGTTTTCTATGAAGGCATGATTTTACATATCAGCATTTATGTGCATAACAATCTGTCAGCAACAATACACCTGAAAATGTGATTTGGAGTTTGTAGTTTCCCAAACTTTTGTGTTGATACAGACAGAAAAAGTGAAGTAGTAGGAGATTCTAAACAGCTCAACCCAAAGAATTTCATCCTCAATATGAACAAGAGAGTTGCCAGAGGGCCCCTAATTATGCTTATTTCAGGTGCCTCTCCGCTTCCAAAAACATGTCATTTGAAGTATTTCAAATTAAAATTACTCTTCTTGAAGAGTAAATGACAGATCCCTGGGCTTTTTGTGGTGCTGTGACACTCCTGACCTAGACTACCATCCTTCATTCCTCTGCTGGAGTAGGTCACATGATGATGGGAACCTGGGAATCCTCAGGAAACAGGCTGGGAGAGGGCTGCCTGACTGCAGCAGGAGAATGTTCTTGTCTCAATTTTCATTCTGCCATCTCAGGGAGAAAAGCACCCTAACAGCTTAATCCTTATGTTAAAACCTCAGCAAAACAAAAAAACAAAACTAAGCACAAAAAGATTGCAGCCCCTTTTTTAGAGAGAATTCTGATGCCATTCCATTTTTTTTTTCTTTGTTCCTTGCTCTGATACTCAAACCAGGAAACACTAACTTGTAGCACTTTTCTTTCTCAGTGGTGCACATACACCCACCAAAACCAATTATAACTCAAACTGCAGGCTCAAACTCCTGGGCTCAAGCGATCCTTCACCTCAGCCTTCCAAGTAGCTAGGGGTACAGGTGCTCACCACCAGGCCCAACTAATTTTAATTTTTTTTTTTAAAGAGACAGGGTCTTGCTATGCTGCCCAGGCTGGCTTTGAATTCCTAGGCTCAAGTTATCCCAAAGTGTTGGGATTACAGGCATGAACCACCATGCCCAGTCTGCCATTAAGTTTTTCTTTCAAATAGCTTTACTGAGATATAATTCACATACCATAAAATTCACTTAAGTATACAATTCAATGGCTTTTAATATATTCAGTTGTGTATCCATCACAATTTTAGAACACGTTCATTACCCCCCAATTCTATCCCCCCTTAGCTGTCACTCCCCAATTTTCCCATCCATATATCCTTAGGCAACCACTAATCTGCTGTTTTTGTCTGTACAGGTTTGCCTATTTTGGACATTTCATATAAATGGAATCATACAATGTGGTCCCTTGTGACTGGCTTCTTTCACTTAGTATAATGTTTTAAAGGTTCACCATGTTGTAGCATGTATAGTATTTCATTCTTTTTATTGACAAATAATATTCCATTGAATGAATATACATTTTATCTTTCCATTAATCACTTATGGGCATTTGGGTGTTTTTCAACTTTTGGCCATCATAAGTAATTCTGGTTTGGACATTCATATACAAGTTTTTGGGTGAACACGTTTTGATTTCTCTTGGTATTCTCTTAGGTGAGTATCTAGAAGTGAAATTGCTAAATCATATGGTAACCTTGTTTAACCATTTGAGGAACTACTAGACTATGTTCCAAAGAACTACACTATTTTACATTCCCACCAGCAATGTATGAGGATTCCAATTTCTCCACATCCTTGCCAACACTTGTTATAATCTTTTTGTTGATAGTCATCCTAGTGGGTGTGAAGTGGTATCTCACTGTGGTTTTGGTTTGCACTTCCCTGATGGCAAATGATGTTGAGCACCTTTTCATGTGCTTATTGGTCATGTGTATCTTCTTTGGAGAACTGCCTATTCAGAGTCTTTGTCCATAATTGTGTTGTCTTTTTATTACTGAGTAGCTCTTTATATACGTGTAGTATAAATAGCTCTTTATACAAATGTAGTAGCTCTTTATATATATTCTAGATACAAGTCCTTTATCAGACATATGATTTGCAAATGTTTTCTACCATTCTATGGGTATTTTCACTTTTTCGATAGCACAAACCTTGAGGCACAAAAGCTTTTGAGAAAGTCCAAATTATCTTTTTTTCTTTTGAGATGGAGTCTCGCCCTGTCGCCCAGGCTAGAGTGCAGTGGTGCGATCTTGGCCCACTACAATTTCCAACTCCCTGGTTCAAGGGATTCTCCTGCCTCTGCCTCCTGAGTAGCTGGGATTACAGGCATGCACTACAATGTCTGGCTAATTTTTGTATTTTCAGTAGAGACGGGGTTCACCATGTTGGCCAGGCTGGTCTTTAAGTGATCCACCCACCTTGACCTCCCAAAGTGCTGGGATTACAGGCGTGAGCCACCGTGCCCGGCCCCATTTATCTTTCTTGTGTTGCTTATGCTTCTGCTGTCATATCTAATTTAAGGTCACAAATATTTAAACCTATTTTTTTCCAAGAGTTTTATAGTTTTTGCACTTACACTTAGATCTCTGATTCATTTTAATTTTTGTGTACATGTGAGGGGTCTAAATTCATTCTTTTGCATGTAGATGTTTGATTGTTCCAGCAATATCATCTCTGAAAAGATAATTCTTTCCCCATTTGTTGTGGCACCATTGAGGAAAATCAACTGACCATAAATATGAGGGCTTTTTTGACTCTCAATTCTGTTCTATTGATATATATGTCTGTTCTTACACCACTATCACTGTCTTGATTACTATAGCTTTGTCGTAAGTTTTGAAACCAGGAGTGTGAGTCCTCCAATTTGTTTTTTCTCAATTGTTTTGGCTATCCTAGTTCCCTTGCATTTCCGTATGAGTTTTACGACCAGTTTGTTGATTTCTGCAAAGTCAGCTGTAATTCTGATAGTGATTGCATGGAATCTGTAGGTCAATTTTGGGAGTACTACCATATTAATATTCAGTGTTCCAAGCCATTAACATGGGATGTTTTTCCATTTATCTAAGTCTTATTTTCTTTCAACAATGTTTTGTAGTTTCTAAAGTATAAGTTTTGCACTGCTTTTGTTAAATTTGTTCCTATTTCTTTTTGGTGTTATTATAAATGGAATCACTTCCTTAATTTCATTTTCAGTCTGCTCACTGCTTCTGTACAGAAATACAATAAATTTTTCTATGTTGTCCTTGTCTTCTGCAATCTTGCATACATGCCAATGTTTTAGGGCATAGATAGATAACTGGAACGCCAATCATTCACTTACTCCACAATGTCCACCTTAACCTCTTTCCTATCTATTCCACTGCCTCTGCTTTAGTTCAGGGCCTCACACCTACTGGCCTGGACTTATCCTCATAGACTTCTAACAGAGCTTTCTGCTTCCATTGAATCCCCTGCAATTCCTTTTCTACACTACTGCCAGAATGAGTTGTCCGAAAGACAAGACTTTCACGCAATTTACTTGTTTTGAATAATCAAATATTGATTCAAATATAACAACTTGGAATCATATAATCAAAGCTCACAAAACGTTTACTAACTGACCCAAGGTATACTCCTGGCACCTTCCAATGTAACTTTTGCAAGCCTTCAGACACACTGGTTACTTTACTGGGGCTACCTTTCCCCCAACTAGCTAGCTCATACTCATCTTCATTTAACTTGGGATACCTCTGTGAATCTTTTCGTTCTAGTCTCTTTTTCCACAGTCTGTTTATGTTTCTTCCTCTGGGAGCTCAGAAAGTCCTACATTCCCTTCCACTGTTGAGCCTAATACATTATACTTAAGTTGGAAACTGCTTAAGGGCAGAGGACAACTCCAAATAGCATCCAAATAAGATGGGAGGGTAAGAAAATGAGTCTGGAAATGTAACCTCAAAGTACAGTCTCTAGGCTCACTTTTGGAAGATGAGCTGGAAAATGGAAACGTTGTTAATTGATTCTTCATCCTGAAGCTTCCCATGATCAAAGGAGAAAGCCTTTTGTGAAATCCTAGACCCCACTCATGAAACATGTATCCTTGGCAATATATTTCCCAGGAAATCAACCTCCTGTTCATTGTAATAATACTATTAGTGGTGGTGGTGGGGCAGGGAGAAAAGCGTTAAGCGTTCAAATTTAAGAAATTAAGGTTAGGAAGGAAGCCAGTATCATTTCTTAACTTTACCTTCAGATTAGGAGTCTTATTTTTGTTTTGTTATTCTTACTTTAGGGTCCCCTATTTACAAACATAATGAGGAAAGAGCTTTCCATATTACTCTTTTACAGATTTTCTGCTTTATGGTTACATTAGAATAATGAATACCTTCCACATATACAAAGGATGTACAATACGACAAATTAGTAAACTCTAGTAAAAATAAACTACTTTAAATACAAAAGGAACATAATTGTTTCTTTTGTCTACCTTAAGACACAGGCTTATTTGGGTTATTTTAACATCAATTTTCTTAAATGGTTTTGCTTACCTTTATTAGGGTATCAAAAGATTATTATAAGCCTCAGATTAGATTTTTGCCATTTTGATGCGCAGGAGTTTGGTATATACTAAAACCTCTGCAGTAAGAAAAAATATAAGCAGGAAACACCTTTGATTTCTTGTTAAATTTAGCAAAATACATTTTAAATGAAACTTTTTCCTGCTCCACTTACAGTTCAAAAGGCACACCATAGGAATGAATTGGTATGGTGCTTTAGTAGCCAAGATACACAGTTAAAAGTATTAATAAAACAGGAATGAACACGTTAAGACGTATTTTAAATACTATAGAGAAATTATTCCTATCAAGAACATCTGAGATGTGGTAGAAACAGATTAAAACATTCATGTAAGGTTTAACATATATCATACAAAAGAAACAATTATTAGACACATATCCTGAAAGAATAAAACATTATTTGAAGAAATATAAAATTTACATATGTCAAGGGTGACAGTAATGCCTACTTAGTGAAGTGACATATTCAAAGGTCAAATACTGGCCGAGAGCTATGGCTCACACCTGTATCCCAGCACTTGGGCAGGCCGAGGTGGGCAGATCACGTGTGGTCAGGAGTTTGAGATCAGCCTAGCCAACATGGTGAAACCGTCTCTACTAAAAATACAAAAATTAGCTGGGCATGGGGGCAGGCGCCTGTAATCCCAGCTACTCGGGAGGCTGAGGCAGGAGAATCGCGTGAACCCAGAAGCCGAGATTGTGCCACTGCTCTCCAGCCTGGGTGACAGATCGAGACTCCATTTCAAAAACAAATAAACAAAAAAAAAGGTCAAATATTGTGGCCAGGCATGGTGGCTCACGCCTGTAATCCCAGCACTTTGGGAGGCTGAGGCATTGCGGATCACCTGAGGTTGGGAGTTCAAGACCAATCTGACCAACATGGAGAAACCCTGTCTCTACTAAAAATATAAAATTAAGTGGGCATGGTAGCAAATGCCTGTAATCCCAGCTACTTGGGAGGCCGAGGCAGGAGAATCGCTTGAACCCGGGAGGCGGAGGTTGCAGTGAGCCGAGATCGCACCATTGCACTCCAGCCTGGGCAACAAGAGTGAAACTCCATCTCAAACAAACAACAAATATTGCTAAGACTGCTCCACCTCCACCCTTCTTTATGTTCTCCTAGAACATAACTGAATGGTTAAGAGCATAAACTCTGGAGTCAGGCTGTCTGCTTTAACAGTTATTAACTGTATAGACTTGGGCAAACCAGTTAAATTCTCTGCTTTCATTTCTTAAGGACAACTATAATACCTACCATATGGCTGTTGTGAGGACAAAAGGAGTGAATACGAGCGCTCAGATCACACTACCTGGCAGTATTCGGTAAGTGTTAGCTATTATTATAAATCTCCAGAAAAACTTTTTCTTCTCAATTACAGCAAGGGCTTCTTTCTAGAAAGGGTGAAATGTTTGTGTTCTTTAGCATTATCTTTGATTGCAGAAATAACACATATATGTACAATATCAAGAAGTCAAGTAATCATTACAATGTTTATTGATGTAAAGCTGCAATCAAACACTAACTCTTGGGAGAAAAATAAAGGGTGAGGACAAAAAAATCACCTGATTATCGTAAAGCTCTGACTTAGGCAAGTTGTTTTGAGTAAACAGGTATAAAATGCTGAAAGAGCTCATGAGTAGGAATCAAGATTTGAATGTAGGAGTAAAAAATGTGCTTATAGGACACAATTACAGCTGTGCTGATGCTTCACACATAATGTTTAAGTTCTATGAAAGTGTTGAATGGATCACAAACTAGATCAAGTGATTCAGCAAATTCCTTTAGAAGGCAATGCATTCATTGAATGCTGTTCCAAATAAAGTGTTGTAATGTTTCTATAAATACATAAATTCAAAACTTATATAACTAGCTGTTGTATGTTTACTGAGATCTTTAATATCTTAAGTATACAAAAAGGTGCAGGTCAGGCTATAGTGAAGGAGCTTAAGTTTGTTAAGGATTAAGGATTTAGCTCGGCTTCTAGGCCAGCCTTCAGGAATATAAAAAAGGCTTCAGATGACATAAAATCTAAATGTCTCCCAATTTGGCATAGTTTTAAGATAATTTTGCACTGTGGTGTCAAAGCAGAAGTTGTACAGTATATTGAGGACTTTATTATCGTGGAGCAGAGCCTATTATTTTGGGATGTTGAGCTGAAGTCAGACTCATTTCTCATAATCCAAGTACATAAAACCTACTTCACCTGAAAATCTCTGAGCCTCAATTTTAAGTGTTTAAAACTCAGGGTCCCCTAATCCTATACTAGTATCTTTTCCCCTGTGTTACAGTATTTATGACTCTGCATGTGCTAAGGAACAGCTTCCTTCTGATTCCTTAAAAGGAAAAACTCAAATAAATATCCAGGACATATGCAACTTTGGAGTTAAAAGTTCAGTAATTTCGTTGGAGACAATTCAGGGAATGTATTTCTTCTAGGCTAACCACACACCCACAAAAAAGGGAGTGCTTTTGACACATGGTTTCATCTTGTGCATTAGGAATACAATCCAGTCACTGCATAACCACTGTACAATGTCAATTTCACCACGTAATAGTATTTTATAATACAGAGAAGAGGAGGCGAGGGATGGGTATATTTAAAGGCTATGATTTTACATAATTTACATAAAAAGTTCTTTCTATAAAAGATGATGGTGGTTGGGTGCAGTGGCTCATGTCTGTAGTCTCAACACTTTGGTGGGTTGATGTGGGAGGATATCTTGAGGCCAGGAGTTCAAGACCAGCCCGGGAAATATAGCAAGACTCTGTCTTTGTTAAAACAACAACAACAAAAAAACAAAACAAACACAAAACCCCCCAAAACAAAAGGTTGATGGCTTCACAAGCCCAAAGGAGCTCTGTCTATAGTTTTGATTTTGTATATCATTTATAATTAAAATGTCACTTTTTCCTGAAGAGCCAAAAGTAGTAATTTAGATAGAATGTTGCTGCAACAATTCAGGAAGAAAAAATTAAAAACCAATACTTAGAATTTACCAAGCATCTATTTACTCAGTATGACTCAGGACACAAGCACTGAAGGGTGTATAGTCTAGCGGACTTAGAATCTAAATTAAATAGGAACAAGGATGTACACAGCATGTAGAAGAAAAAAAAAAGCAAATTATCATAAAATAAATAGAAATACTTTTTTTTTTTTTGCAAATGTTTAAATTTGAATTATATTAGTTTCTCCAATGGAACATCTCTGGCTTCAAAGGTATTAATGGCTAAACAAGATAGTCATCATTTCAGCGAAAATAATAATGGTGTGATGCCAAAGAACATTATGATGTTTAACAATTTTTGAAATTTACAGCCAAGAAAAAGGATGATTTGGAAATGATGTAATCAGAATTTTTCCACGTCAAGTTCTTGTACAGAAAACTTCCCAGCAGCTACCCATTCTACAAGTCACAATGTGTAGGGAAGGAAGAAAGAACCTAAGACAAAATGCCCTTGAAAGTTGTACCTTAGCCCACTGGATGCTATGTCCTCAAAAGACTTCACAGTATGGATAATGAACTAATATGTAAGTATGAATATCATATATCTAACTTAGAAATAAACAGGGATGGCCATGGTATACAAAACTCTCTATTAAACCTAATTATTGCTTGAGTTTTGATTATAAAGGTCTGAGGGTCCTATTGACAGTAGTGCAAATAGCTTCCTTCTGTAGCCAGTCATGGAGAAAAAAGTAACATACGACATATAAAGAAAAAACTTTTTACAACACGCAATATTATATTTTACATTTGAGTTTGAAATTGCTTAGATCTGGATCTTCCTAAAAGCATAAGTTAGTTAGAACTAAAGCTTTCAAAGTATTTTCCAAAATAGTATGCTTTTAGAAACACAATACATTTAGTATTTCAGAACAACTTTTTGAGGGTAGGGACTGTACCTTACCTTTGCACTTAACACTAACAGGCATATAGCAAGTAATCTGTTTATTATGGAGGGCCTCACTACCTCAACCAGTTGACATTTTGTTACACACCAAGTATCTGGCAGCTCAATGCCTGTGTTTATCATCTAGAAACAAGGACATGCAATAAATAAAGAAATTTAGACATACTCTCAATCATACCTATTAACATTAGTTGGGACATAAAACTATTAATTTTCCAATAAAAGTTTTGGGAAACCTGAAATATGACTTTAGAGAGCTGTATAATCAGAATGACTAACAAGAAAAGAGATATATATTAGTCTAGCTTGAAGGGAAAAATTCCACAGATTGAACTTTAATTTTGAGGTTCTGTTGTTTTTTTTTTTCCCCCGTGCCCCCTGAGGCTCTGTTCTTTATATACAACTTTAATATACAATTAAGTTGTAGTTGTTACTTACAACCTACTTGTTGAATGTTGAACCAAATATGTTTCTTTGGTATCTTTAACACTTGGCTTATAATGGCTGTGTTACAACTTACTCAGGTAACTGCTAATAAACATTACTGGAATGTACTGGAGGAAGCTTTTCCCACTATATAGTCAGCTGTTGCTTTTTTCTTAAAAGATGAAACAAAAGACTAATTAACAGACAAAAATAACAGGCCAGGCATGGTGGCTCACACCTGTAATCCCAGCACTTTGGAGGCCGAGGTGGGTGGACTGCCTGAGGTCAGGAGTTTGAGGCCAGCCTGGCTAACATGCTGAAACCCATCTCTACTAAAAATACAAGAAGCAGCTGGGAGTGGTGGTGCATGCCTATAGTCCTAGCTACTCGGGAGGCTGAGGCAGGAGAATCGCTTGAATCCGGGAAGCAGAGGTTGCAGTGAGCCGAGACTGTGCCATTGCACTCCAGCCTGGGCAACAGAGCAAGACTCTGTCTCCACACACACACACACACAAAAGTAACAGACTTGAAATTCATGCCACATGTGTTACGACAAATGTGGATGTGCCAGCTGCTACAAGGAGCTCATGGAAGCTGTGTATATTTTATAAATATATTTTAAAGTATTTGATTTCAAAGATATAATGCAGTTTCTCAAATATCACACTACTCAACAGTTGCATTAACATTTCTAAAGAAGCACTAAGTTTCATGTCATTTAAACACAAAACTTATGAGTCCTTCCATATCAACTTATATTTTCAAAAAACTGTTAGGTCCCACTACCTAATAAAGATACAGAAAAAGAAAGTCATACTGTATTCACTTATTTCAAATTATAAAAGTCTATCATGTGTCTAAGCAAATCTTAAGATACATGACGTAATACTATTCTAAAACATTAGCTACTCCCTTTAAGACTACACCAAGCACATGTCAATCATTATAATTACTGTAGCTTTTATTAATTCTAAACTTGTCAATATTTAAATAATTGATGAAATTTAAGGAAAAGTGTAGTTTAAATAGTTTGTCAAAGTATAATTTCTACATAGAAGTCTTTAGAAACTTTCAAAGCTATCTTTTGCTATTTCATATCTTGGAGGTTTGCAGAATGTAGTCATACTCATTAACTACAAAATGGAGCCTGACACAGCAGAAATGGCTGATTATCAGACTATGCCAATAATAACATGGCCCTAAATCAGTACTATTGGGATATTCTTAAATGCCTAACATTTTAGGTTTATTTTCATTGCTATACTTTTTGTTTTTTGAGATAAGGTCTTACTCTGTCGCACATACTGGAGCGTGGTGGCACAATCTTGGCTCACTGAAACCTCCACCTCGCTGGTTCAAGCGATTCTCCTGCCTCAGCCTCTGGAATAGCTGGGACTACAGATGCCCGCCACCATGCCCGGCTAATTTTTGTATTTTTAGTAGAGTTGGGGTTTCACTATGTTGGCCAGGCTGCTCTCGAACTCTCGACCTAAAGTGATCCGTTTGCCTCAGCCTCCCAAAGTGCCGGGATTACAGGTGTGAGCTGCCCCGCCCGGCCTAATTGCTAAACTTATGTGCAGTTATCTTTAAAAAACTAATTTTATCATCACTTTAAAAAGCTCCTAAATGACAAAACCACACATAAACAATCACAAAATATTTTAATTAAAAAAATTAGAAGGAAAGAGTATTAATAATTTTCTGTTGATTTGCTTTGCCGCTTATTAACTTAATAAGTTAAAAAAATGGAAACTAGCTGGGTGCGGGGGCTCACGCCTGTAATCCCAGCACTTTAGGAGGCCAAGCGGGGCGGACCACGAGGTCAGAAGATCCAGGCCATCCTGGCTAACACGGTGAAATCCTGTCTCTACTAAAAAAATACAAGCCGGGCGTGGTGGTGGGCGCCTGTAGTCCCACCTACTCCGGCGGCTGAGGCAGGAGAATGGCGTGAACCCGGGAGGTGAAGCTTGCAGTGGGCCGAGATTGCGCCACCACACTCCAGCCTGGGAGACAGAGCCAGACTCCACCTCAAAAAAAGAAAAAAAAAGAAGAAAAAAAAGGAAACTATGCCAGACTAAAATCACCAATAACTTTTACGACTAATGTAGATAATATTTTTTTTTTTTGAAACGGAGTCTCGCTCTGTCGTCCAGGCTGGACTGCAGTGGTGCCATCTCGGCTCACTGCAACCTCAGCCTCCTGCCTCAGCTTCCCAAGTAGGTGGGACTACAGGCACGTGCCATCATGCCCGGCTAATCTTCTGTATTTTTAGTAGAGACAGGGTTTCACCATGTTAGCCAGGATGGTCTCAATCTCCTGACCTCGTGATCTGCCCACATCAGCCTCCCAAAGCGCCAGGATTACAGGCATGAGCCACAGCGCCCGACAGCTAATTCTACTCTTGACTCCTGGAAGAGTCAAATCCAGGCTCCACACTGCAGGTTTTGTGGATAAATGCAATAGAATAATTCTGGAAGCAAGTAATTATGGTGATTCAGTGTATTCCAGGACTCCCATGACAACTCTTTCTTACCCTAGAAAATGCTTTGCATTAACTCTTTGTACCTTTGGTGTAAATCCAGTGTCACAACTGTCCTGGCCAGGTCCAGGACATTTTTTAAACAAATCCTGGTTTAAATCTAAATGAAAATACAGAATATACTGTAAAGCTTAATAATCAACACCAATTCAACTGTATCTGGGGAGTGAATCCTTATCTGGACTCCTGGTATCTACCATCAGAAAACTTCTTAGTGCAGGGAGTAATAATTCTGTATATAAAAGAAATTATAACAAGCTTTGCTATGAAAAATGTATTGTCAGCTATGAGGCGGCCCTTTCATGAATTTTTTTTTTTTTTTTTTTTTTTTTTAGACAGAGTCTCGCCCCATCACCAGGCTGGAGTGCAGTGGCATGATCTCAGCTCAATGCAGCCTCCACCTCTTGGGTTCAAGCGATTCTCCTGCCTCAGCCTCTCAAGTAGCTGGGACTACAGGCACGCGCTACCACACCCTGCTAATTTTTGTATTTAGTAGAGACAGGGTTTCACCATGTTGGCCAGGATGGTCTTGATCTCTTGGCCTCATGATCCGCCCGCCTCGGCCTCCCAAAGTGCTGGGATTACAGGCATGAGCCACTGTGCCTTGGCCCCTTTCATGAAATTCCTAGTACACAGGAGCTATGTCTTTTTGTGTTTTATGACCAATTACAGTCTATAAAATACTATGGTATACATATTTTTTGTAGCTGTACTGAGATTTTATTGAAGTTTGATTTTAGGAGGTACTATTAAGTCAATTATTTGGCCCAGAGAAAATTATAGTATCTACATGTTTTAAATATAGCATTGAAAAATGGACTCAATATACTGGATATATGATATGCAGTACTTACTTTGTTACAGTTGGTGCTATTACTGAATCAATCAAGTAGATGAAAAATTAGAAGCATACGGTGTTCAGGGAGGGATAATTCTTTTTTTTGAGTAGGAGTTTTGCTCTTGTTGCCCAGGCTGGAGTGCAATGGCGCTATCTCAGCTCACTGCAACCTCTGCCTCCTGGGTTCAAGCGATTCACCTGCCTCAGCCTCCCGAGTAGCTGAGATTACAGGCATGCGCCACTACGTCTGGCTAATTTTGTATTTTTAGTAGAGACAACGTTTCTCCATGTTGGTCAGGCTGGTCTCGAACTCCCAACCTCAGGTGATTCACCTGCCTCGGCCTCCCAAAATGCTGGCATTACAGGCGTGAGCCACTGCACCTGGCGTGAATTTTTATTCTATAATCCTGTCATAGAATAAAAAAGGGGGGGGGATATAGTGTGTTGTAAAGTTTTATGACAATTTTTGTAGCTAGAAGTATTCGAAATTAAAGGAAAAAGAAAAACATAGAAGTAAATACCTACCAACATATGTCCAGTAATACTATTTCCATCTATGGTAATCCAGAAATAAAAGTCTATATTGAAAGATAAGAAGTAGTGTATCCAAATACATCACTGTAGTTGGGTCATTTTCTCCTAATTTAATTTTTTTCTATTTAAATAAACAAAGGCAACTGCATTACCACCTTGTTCCTAAATAAGAAGATAACTGGGAGTGACTGATGAAATTATTCACTTAAACCTTACTTTTTCAGAGTCCTTGACTAACTTAAGTAACTAAGTAAGCATTTAAATATGACTTCTATTATCAGCATTCAGTAGCTAATAATCATTACTCCAATTAGTTATCCATTAATATTAATTATATGAACAACTTGGCAAAATATAGAAATGTTCTAAGTTTGAGAAAACTACTGTTTCAAAGGTCAGAAACCTAGCTTTGAACCCACACAACTATGGTTAAGGTTAGGACATGATGTGTACCGAGTAAATTTAGAGGCATTAGGATTTAATTCCTCAGTAGCCCTTAGAGTTCAATGCTGGTATTTGTGATTCCCCCAAATGGACAGAATACTTACATCCCAATTCTCACATCTCAAGATTCATGTAAATAGTGCCAATTGCCTTTGAAATCACTGCCAAATATTAATTTTAAAAACCATCTAATGATACTTACTTCCTAACTTTTAACCATTATTCTCATCACGATCACTCATTACAAAACTCACCCACTTTGTCCCAAGTAGAAGCAAATTATCTGATAACCCTCTATCACCTCAATAAACTACCTGCCCCTATACTTGCAAAGTTAGCAAAGTCAAGCATAGAAAACCTAAGATAGAAGGACTAAGAAGGCATAGAGACCTTGGGTAGTCCCTCAGTTCTGTATACTCCTTAGTAGCACAGCAACAAATTAGCAACGACAGACAGTAATTGTCCTAATCTAGGTCAATATAACAGCCAAAACTTTGTAAGCACACTCTTTGGCTATTCCTGGAGATCAACACTGTTCTAATTAAAATGCTGTAGCATGAAAGGGCTTAATGGCAACAGAAGTGTTCAAAAATACTTACTTATCTAATATCATTTATCCAAGAATCTTAAAAATCACTTAATACTAATCAATTCAATAACTGAGAGAGGTAGGTATTAAGGAAACCGCAAAGGCCAAGAACAGAAATTAGGAGTATATGCTACTCAATAATCTTTCTCAGCTAAAAACTGCTGACTTATATAGCTCTGAGTATGTAAGATAAAGTATTATCTACATGCCTTCAAAAAACCTAAATTTAGGTATAAGTGTTACCAAGATAATACCTGTTCTTACTATATGTCATTTGTACTTAATTTTTCTGAAGTCTGATTTATTGAAGTTTGATTTTTGAAGATACTATTTAGTCAATGACCTGGCCCAGAGAAAAATGTGAAAAATATCTGATGTAATATTACTTAACACTTTGAAACTAAACATTACACAGTATTTTAGATATCTTATTTTGAATCTATTATTTTAAATGTTAGATTAAAAGTCTACAGTATCACATATACCCATTATTTGAGTAATCCTTCCATTTGAGGCAAAAGGTTTATGCTAAGCTATACATACCATCTTCCTGAATTTCTGAGATGGATACCTGAGGGAAGGTGCAATCGACAGCTATAAAAACATTTTGTGTGTATGTAAAGTTAATGAACCTACAAAAGCATCAAACTCCTGTCCACGGCCTCTTTAGCACCATACTCCAACCAAGTTAACTGGTTCAAACTGCTACGTAAGACAGTGATAACTACAGGAATAAGCACAAAGAAAGGTTATATTTTATCACGTTAAAGTTTCACAGAGATAACAGGTTTACAATTCAAATTCCCATGTCCTGGAAACTGGCCTCTTAAATAACTCACCTCTCAAATCACAGAAGTGCAATAATCTGAAATTATTCTAATCTAAAGACTTAAGGAAATAACCAATTATTACAATTCATGTTCACTGCGAGGAGTATCTAGCTATATAAAATACAGCTATACAAAACCAGAACTCAGTGAAACATAACTTTTTAGAGCAAGAAATCTGCTTGAGATTCGTATCAGTAGTCATTAAACGAGTAAATGCTAAAGGTTTACATTCCAGTGCTTGAAGGACTACTGCAGAGAAATTCAATTACTAAAAGCCTTTGATCAGATGCCTGTCAGGCATATTAAGGATGGGATGATGTGTGAACCACCAGCAGTGGTATTAAACCCCAATCATTTTCAAGACAAGTAAGATTTAGAGCTGTTAAGACATTCCAGAATTTGGTTCACTGACACTAAAAATGGTATTTTAAAAAAAGACCTCATACAGTCTGCTAGCGTATCATACTAGCCATTAGAGGAGGTAGTGACACAAAGTGTTGGAATTTAAAATACAAGATCAGCATTAACTGTAAACCATTCTAAATCACTGTATGTAACTCTTTAAAACATATGTAGTGAAAAAGAATTAGAATTCATATAAAATCAGAATTTAAAAAAGCAAAAAATAGAAATATTTAGTGAATTTACTCAAATGAAGGAAGTTTAAATGATACAGGAATGAAAAATATTAGAAATCTATGTACAATAAAAAGTAAATATAAATTAGCCAAGTCCATGGACATTTCCAGTTAAACATTCATACAAAAACATATTCACCTTTTTCCTTAGATAGGGATAACACATACATACATGACATGATGATTCTGGCAAAAAATATCAGAGATACTAAAACTATTCTCAAGTTTTAAAAATGGTGCAGAGAGTGTTTCAAGAACATTCTACAAGAATGTAAACCCCTGATTTAATTCCATGATTTTATCATGCCAGAAGCATGGTTGGTTTTAGTTTTTTAAAACAGATATTCGTATAACACATTGGCTTATTAATAATTAAGGCATTTTACATACACAGTATCTCAGTGTGAACAAAAAATGTTTAATATTGATTTTTTTCATGTTTTAAACTTTCAGTCTTTTCAACATAAGAAAATAGCTGCACACATTTAAGTGTTTTTTTTTTTTTTAATAAAACACAATCTTAAAAAAGTTAATGATGATTGGTCTTGGTGGTTCCTAGTGGTAAGTCCTGTCTTATTTTTTCACATAGTATAAATTATATTTTTATGCAGGATTGCATTAAAATCCAGTAGTTCTTAATGTTACCAAATAACCACATAACTCCCAAATGCAGCAAAGTTGAACAATCTTCATAGTGCACTTTCACCTCAATGAAATTGAAGCTGCTCCTTTTGGATATTTTTCCACTTCAATGTGAAGCAGATTGTTGGGATTTCATTAGTGGTTTCATTATGTGGCTTTTTAAAAGAAAAAATAGTTTTGATTTCTTCCGCAGTTCAGTTCTCAGATGAGACTTTTTTTTTTTGTAAATTATACAGTTCAGGGATGTTTTGAAAAACCAAATGCTCTTTAGTAGATGAAATCTCTCAATGTAACTGTAATAAATAAGCATCTACATCCTTAGAAGATAAAACAAAAACATTTCATTAGACAGTACAGTAAATACAAACATAAACAATCCATTTTTTGTTGCTGTTGCTTAATTTGCCTTAGTTTCCTTTCGCAACCTTTTGAGGGTAAAAGACATGTCTTGTTCAGTGCTTTTATCTGCATTTGTTCAGCACAGGGCCTGGCACATAGTATGTGCTCAATACATATTTGCTAAGTGCTAAATGAATGTGTTGGTTCCTATGCTCAAACAACTCTGCTTTCATAGCTAACATTCACAGAAATTCTATCAGTGCTGTTAACTATCAATGCTATATCCACTTAAGCCCAGCTTGACAATAGCCTCTTTCAATTTCTTTCTTTTTATTGAGACAGAGTCTTGCTCTGTCACCAGGCTGGAGTGCAGTGGTGTGATCTCAGCTCTCTGCAACCTCCACCTGCAGGGTTCAAGTGATTCTCCTGCCTCAGCCTCCCCAGTAGCTGGGACTACGGGTGTGCACCACCATGCCTCGCTAATTTTTTGTATTTTAGTAGAGATGGGGTTTCAACCACGTTGGCCGGGATGGTCTCGATCTCCTGAGCTCGTGATCTGCCCACCTTGGCCTCCCAAAGTACTGGGATTACAGGCATGAGCCACCTTGCCTGGCCCTCTTCTTTCAATTTCTATACTCAAAAAATTACAAATTAATTGATAGTTTAATTTTGTAATAAAGTCTCATCATAAGGAACTTCGCATTGAACTTTTAATCAGTCGATATTGTCCTCAATAATAAATGGTACCTTAAAGTCACATTCACAATAAAGCTTCTCCCTTTGTAAAAAACTGATTGTGGCCGGGTGTGGTGGCTCCCGCCTGTAATCCCATTACTTTGGGAGGGGGAGGTGGGTGGGTCACTTGAGGTCAGGAGTTCGAAATCAGCCTGGCCAATGTGGTGAAATCCCGTCTTTACTAAAAATACAAAAATTAGCCAGGCATGTGTGTAATCCCAGCTGTTCGGGAGGCTGAGGCAGGAGAATCACTTGAACCCAGGAGGTGGAGGTTGCAGTGAGCCGAGCTTGCGCCACTGCACTCCAGCCTGGGCGACAGAGCAAGATTCAGTCTCAAAAAAAAAAAAAAAAAAAAAAAAAAA